>NW_015150898.1:102418-162682 GCF_000732505.1 Cyprinodon variegatus | reverse complement strand
GCTGAGAATAAGATAAAGAAGAAAAGGCCTGAAGAAAAATGCTAATGCTGTTACAAAAAGAAAGAGAATACCCTGAACATAAAACACTACAGTAGAGTGGATTAGAGAAAAACATCTAAAAGTTTATCAGTTCAGTCAAGAATCTGTGGATGGATTGTCAAAATGTTCCTCATGTGATTTAGTCAAAGTAGATAGTCGTTGGGTTTTTATTTTTGCTTTCTTGGTATAAACAATATAAGTGAAAATTAATCACCTGTATTTACAGAATTTCAAAATTCCCCAAACTGCGAGGAATCTGCTCCTTAGTGGAAGACAGGTGGTTTTCGGCTGATGGCAGATGTCCGCTTGGTGCATAATACATGATCTGATACTGGAGCAGAGAGGATAAATAACCCATCCATGCATTTTATCAAGTCTAAGGAATCAGCCTGTTTCATTTGCTCAGTGTTATCAAAGTGTTTGTAAATGTTGGCTCTTTCTAACTGAGAAGTTTTAACGTCTAAGGAGGAAGGGTGTATGGGTTTTGGAGCCGCATGCTGTAAATATTAGACCTTGACGAGAGGACTCAAAATGCAGGGTGAGCACACATGGATTTATAGCCTCAATAATCTGTAACCTTGAACGCTCTCTAGTCAAAGTAAATTTCCACAACAGGAATATGTGATGTGGGGGAGCACCCTGTGACCAGGCTTTCTCATCTCCCAGTCACTTCTAACACCACTCTCTCACAGTCCCAAACAGAGCAGGACTCTTCTCTGTGCTCTATTCAGAGAATTTAGCTGAAACTTCCGAACAACATATGAGCAGGAATAAAAAGTGATCGAAGTTGCATTGACAGTTTGTTTAACTGACTTTGTTAAAAACGTACCTTTTTCTCTGCCTCCTTGGAGTTTGCCTCTCGTTTTTTTTCTCTCTCAGCTTTCCTCGCTCCGTTACGCTCCCGGTCTCCGAACAGCTTCTTAGCCCACTCATCTTTCTGGGCGGTGAGCCGGTTGCTGTGTGGGTGTGAGGGAAGAGGAGGAGGAGGAGGAGGCTGACTGACCCCAGGTGGATGCATGTGGTCCCCTGGGGCCAGTGGGGCCCGGTAGCGGTCGGCAGGGATCTTATTCATAGGTGGGGGCAGGGTGCTGCAGTTGGCTGAGGACCATCCGTCGGTGGACTCAGCGTAGGACTCCTGATCGCTGCTCAGACCCTGGAAGTGGCTGTGGTGATGGTGCTGCTGACGCCAGTCTCTCAGCACATGGACTGGCAGCCACCGCTGAGGTTCCACCCCTCCTCCAGCCCCTCTCCTGTCTCCTCCTACCATGGCTCCTCCCAGCTTCCCCGCTGAGTAGTGGTGCGGGTTGAGTCCTCGTGAGAGTCTGCTCGGCAGGTCAGGGTGAGCCAGGGGGAGAGGGTGAGGGAGCTCTGCAAGGTGCGCATCATGAAGGTAGTGACCATTTCTGAGCATCGGAGGAGGAGGAGGGGGCGGAGGGGGTGGGTGAGAGGCAGCGGCCCCCAGGATGGGGCTCCAGGCCTGCTGGGATGAAGGCGGGCTGTCCCAGTGACGTGCTCCAGACATGTGGGTGTGACTGGGAGGCCCTCCCAGGTCGACCAAAAGAACTCTATTGCTCTTCTCCTCGGGTAAAAAATTTCCGATTCCGCTATCGCTGTTGCTGCTGGTGCTGTGGTTCTGCTGGGCGTCGTTGTCTGGGTCGTGGAAAGCGCGGGCCCGAACCCCCTCAATATTATCTCCCATATCTCGGTAGAGGACGGAGACGAACTGGAGCAGAGGCTGGGAACTGGGGGGGAACTCCAGGCAGCCGCCTGTGTCTGGATCAGGAGTACACTCAAAGCCGAACCTTCTGGCTACCCCCATGTGGACCTGTCCGTGCAACAGAAACAACAATGATGCCATTTAGGAGAGTATTTTTGCTCCCACACACAGCCTGTGATTTAAATGCATTTCTTCCTAGAGCATGTGATGATCCGCACAAAACATCTACATTAGTGAGATGAAATAACAAAAGTAAATCTTTGAAAAGTAGAAAACTAGAAATCGGCATATGTAAATGTATGCTTCCTCTTTAAAATGAAGCCTTTATAGAAAGTTCTGCTCAGGGCTTAAAATCTAATCTCTGACTTTTTTTTTTATTCTACCAAATATGATTCAATCAATTAGCTTTTTATAACTTACGTTTTAAATTAAAATAAAGAATGGCATACATTCCTTTTAAAAAGTAGCTTTGAATTTATTCAATCACTCTGGGAGGTGACCTTAACATGAAGAGCAATAAAAATAAAAATTCAAGCTATGAAAAATAATGTATAATAATCATGTTTCACAAAAAACAATCAAAATACAACAAACTAAATGCTTCCAGCTGGTGGTATCACACTATTTGATTAGTTATAAGATCACATCTAAAAATAAAAAGTGATGAGCTGAAGTCACTCTGAGCTATAGAAGCATAACAAGTGGATTAATTAAAAAAAAGATTTTATTAAAAAAAACAACTAAAAAATATGCAATTAGTTGATTTTATTGATTAATCACCCAGCCCTAATTCTGCTGCAGACAATTACCTTTAAAATATCACCTAATTATATCAAACTAGTCCACCCGGGGTCACATGATCTGTCAGTAAAATCCCACAAATCAGAAAGTCCTCATGGACTGAACACCACCAAGCATCAAACCATGAACACCAAGGAGCTCTCTAAACATGACATTAACGTAAGAGTGAGGTCATCTTTGATTTAGCACAATTTAAACATGGTACCAGAAAAAACTGACCCCCAGGGTGGATGGAGGGAGAGGCTCTGGTCAGATGAGACCAAAGTTGAGCTTTTCAGTCAGCAAAGGAAAATCTTGTCACCAAGACATCACCATCCTCACTGTGAAACATGGTAGCGGCAGCAGCATACTGTGGCAATGGTTTTCAGCAGCAGGGACTGGGAAACTGGTCATAGTCAAGGGGAAATGGGTGTTGCTAAATACAGGGAAGTTCTTGAGAAAAAAATAACCACCAGTCTGTTTGTAAATTGGGGCTGGGAGGATAAGTTAGACAATGACCTGAAGAGTACTGCTATAGCAACTATAGTAATTTAGAGGGAAACGTTTAAATGTGTTTGATTGACCTAAAAAAAAGTTTAGACTTTAATCGAAATGAGAATCTATGGATACACTTGAGGATCGTTGTTCACAAGTCAAACACATCAAACATGAAGCACATGGAAGTTTCCTGAAGTAAGGGCAAAAATCCAAGATGAGGATTCAGCTAAGGCTTCTTTGCCATAGATCTGGCAAACCTTATAGAGGCAAATTCAAAACAACCCAGAAAAATTCTCAAACTATGGATCACAGAGATGATTTCAGGGGTCTTGAAATCTACTGTAAGACCAAAATTTTAATTTGTTTCTTAGAGAACTAAGTCTAGTCCTCCTAATATAAGAGTTAGTAGCAAACAGCAAGCCGCTGGTAGAAAGTTGTCATTAGAGGAAAAACTTGAGTTTGTTCCAATTATATGTTAAGGAAAAGAGATCTCTGGTCAAAGGGGAACGAAATTAAACCTTTTTTTTCCAATTACTTAGGTTGGGCTTACCTGGTGATGACAGAGTTCCGGGTCCACAATGAACACATGGCACGAGGTCCTCAGACACCCCTCTTCGTCCCGCCCGTTGCTGAAGTAACGGCCGTCGTGGTCGTCCGTGGCTTGCATGGTCACCAGTCCGAAGAAGCGGCGATCGTCGGGACAGCAGGCGCTAAAGGCTAGTTTCTCTGCAGGATAGGTGGCCAGAACCTGACCTCTGTCGCTGCACAGGAGCACGCTGTCATGCAGGACCTGTTCAGATCAAACCAATGCAACTTACTACCTCGTAGACTATAAGGTTTCCACATGAAGAAAGTATAGTTAGGTAAGAGCATGCTTCAATTAATCCTTTGGTTTTGGTGTTGATACAAATGGAAGTCAATGTTTGATCTAGGCTACATTTATTCAATAAGATTATGGTTAAAGGCACTGTTACACATTAATCTTGGTGCTGATTCACTGGCTTAATTACTCATTTCATTCACCTGTCCAATTCTGCCCGGTTTCTCATTACCCTTATCTAATCCACCTGCTCCTGCCTTTATTTAAGCTGCTTTTATCCAGTCATCAGGGCCAGATTATTTCACTGAAGCGAGTAAAGAGATTATTCTCCAGCCTGTGGTAAGAGTGTTTTTAGCGTACCTTAGTGTTTCTGATTTCCTGGTCTGTCTCTCAACCTCTGAGCCTGCCTGTTCCTGTTCTGTTTGCCTGACCTGGATTCAGACTCCTAGACCTCTGATTCTGCCTGTTCCTTTTCTGTTTGCCTGACCTGGCTTCGGACTCCTGCTTGCTCTTCGGGGCTGCAGCATCTGGAACACTCTGAGCGCCACCGCCGCATCTTGTTGGCAGCCCACCGCCTGGATCCTAACTTGTTCTCTGGGCATGGACTGAACGATTAAGGCAAAGTGTCCTGCCTTAGGTGTCCTAGCAGCTGTTACCACAGATCTGTTTGTATTAAATCAACGCTTTTTGAGTAATTCCACTGTCTTGCCTCGAATACTGGGTCCTTTGTTCTAAGCCGTGACAATCTGGTTTAAACTGGCGTCTAATAAGCTTTTAATCACAGTCCACAAATAATTCAGAAACTCTTAAGTCAGTAAATCCAGAAGCGTAATGTTAACCCAGCTTTTTTCCATTCCAAAAGCAGTTTTATTTGGTATCATTATTGGAACACCCTGCACTCGCTGCATTTCAACCATCTACCTGGTAAATTGAGCTACAGTTACTGGAGTTGGATATAGCTCTCCATCTGTTCATTTGTCTACAATGTTCAATGTATTACAGCTAGAAATTAAACATACCCCAAACCTGATTCTACCACTTCAGTGTTAGTTGGTTTGAAAAGCTCATGTTGAATCCTCCAAACAGCTCAGTCTTTATCTCTCCTGATAGTAAAAATGTTCTGTACACGGCATCTGACTTTTCAAAGTATGCAGCTTTAAATCAAGGTTAGTCAACCCTGAAGGTGTCAACTTTTGAGCATTTTCTCTTGGTCGGTATTCTCAAGCCTCATCCTGGATGTTTCTGCAAGTGAACAGTTTATGGTGGGGCTGGAAATATTCAATATTCAATTAAATATTTGGAGGACTATGCTTATAAGGCGGAGTCTGATTCATGAAACCTAGTAGCTAAAGAAGAAGAGCTGTCAGGGAATTCCAAAGGGCTTGATGATGGAAAAGCAAAAGTGTTTGGTTTCTCTAGGATGTGTTCAGGGTCTAGCGACTAAATAGCAACCGTAGCTCAGTAATTTTACTTTTTTTTCTAACATAGCAGCAGCCTTTTAAAAAAAAAAACTGTTTAAAAGTGTTTAAAGTAACAAGAAGCATCAAGTGAACCTTCATGAGGACCAGTGAATGAATCTTTTGCTCCGCCCTCAGGCGCCTCATGCTCCCTCTGATGGCTTGCAGACTGTCGTTCTCCAGGTTGGTGCCCGTTGAGGCGAGCTCGATGGAGCCCAGGTACCCCACGATCATCCCCACGTTGAGGATTTCCTCACTGGGCTCCAGACCAAAGTCAGCACCCTCTCCTACATCCATGTCTTGCTCTTCATGATGGTGAAGGTGGAGGTGACGGAAGTTGGACTCCAGGAAGACGGAGTCGTCATTCAGCACCTGGGCCATCTCCTCCTCGGAGAGGAGGTTGGGGTTGCTCTGGGAACAGGAGGCGTTCCGGTACGGATGGAACTCTGGATCAGACAGCCGGCGCGGCTTTGAGGACAGGCTGACCCCAGGTCTGTCCTTGTCTGAGCTGCTGGACGAGTGGCTGGAGTTTTCAAAGATCATGTTGAAGATCCCTCCAGATTGAAGCTCTGCCACCACCTTCTCTGCTCTGTTGATGCCAAGCTGTTTGGAATCCACTCTGGGTTTGTACCAGCCTCCTTTAGTTCCACAGCCCGACCGGCCGTTATTGCTGTTGCTTGCACCATTGCTGTAAAAAACGTCCAGCTCATCATCGCTGGAGCAGGAATCCAGGTAAGCCGGCCCCATAGCATTGCTGCTGTGGTGTCGACCTCCAGCAGCGCGCTGAGGGTGGCGTCTGTGGCGCTCTGCCTCAGCAATGACAAGCTTCAGAACCCCAGAGCAGCGTCCGATCAGTTTGACCACATCTTCATGCGAAGCCTTGGAGACGTTGATGTCATTGACTGAGAGAATGCAGTCTCCTGAGCGCAGTCCCACATAGTCTGCAGGACTTCCTTTAAGGATGCAGCTGAGGACACAAGGCCCTTGGCCTGTCAGTGTGAAGCCATACCCTGTTCTTCCTCTTGCAACCTCTACCGCCTGAATACGACCGTACTGGACAGTGGCAGCCAGTTGCGAGGGCTGAGGAAAGATCAAGCCACTTCCTGCACAGGGGCGTCTCTTGGACGCCGAATCCATCTGCCTGGACATTGTGCCAGGAAACCTTTTCTTGTCCATCAAACGGATGGTTTCAGTTGATCATTTTACGCTCTGGGTTGGAGGCATGTCCGACGTCTGTCTCAGCTGGCCTGCTTCCAAAAGATGAGCAGCAGCTTAGAATGCAGCACATAGGTGAGAAGAAGCCTTCAAGGTTTAACACAACCCTGTGAGGGATCCCATCACGGTGTCAGTCCTTCTTTCTGCCAAAAGACACCTGAGGCAGAACATGAGAAAGCAGTCAGTTTATCAGGATCATTTAAAGCTGTTCAAGTTTATTTCACGCATAATCAATGAAACCATCATCAAAGAGTAACTTTATTTAAGTGATCCAATTCAAAAATGGAAATTTTGCATTTAATTTTGCTGCTTCTGATGATAATGACCTATATTTAATGAGTCAAAATGTTTTTAGGATGATTAAAACATTGTCGGAAACCAACACAAATGTATATCTAGTGTATAAATGTTGAAATATGCCATCTTAACTGCAGGCAGTTGTGATGATTTCCACATGATAAGCAACAAGACACTGAATACGGCAGGCTGCTCACAGAGCTGTATGACAGAAATTGTATCAAGGCGATAAGGGGAAGGAAAAGAACAGCAGTAAAGATGGACATGAAACTTGAAGTTACACAAACTACAAAGTTAATTTGAATCAAGTTCTAGAAGAAGAGTACATAAGAGGTCCAGTTTGAAGTATCCCCAGGCAGTTGTGATCTGAGGAGCCATGTCATGTGCTGTGTTGGTTCACTGTGTGAAGACAGAGCAATTCAATTCAGTTCAATTTCAATTCAGTTTATTTCTATAGCGCCAATTCACATCACATGTTATCTCAAGGCCCTTTACAGTTCACCAGATCATACAGTCAAATTGATTTAAAGTTTTCTATCTAAGGATAACCAGTTGATTGCATCGACTCATTGACTCAAATGCAATCCCTCACACTTAGCATGATTGTAGCGACAGTGGAGAAGAAAAACTCCCTTTTAACAGGAAGAAACCTCCAGCAGAACCAGGCTCAGTGTGAGCGGCCATCTGCTAAGGCTGACTGGGGTTTAAGGAGACAGAGGCAGAGATACAAAACGCAACTGTAGAAGGCTTACTGATTTTATTTACCCACAGGATTTGGCACCTGTATGACTGCGGTGTTGGTGTAATTGAAACAGGATAATAATCATTTGTTGCTAAATCAAGTCCCAAGTTACTGGTGATTGCTCATTATGAACAGTAGATGAATGTACCTTTCAGTAGGCCAACACCTGGGTACCAATATCCTTAATTAAGGTGGTTCTATGTTACCTCTTTCATTTTCTGACACATTTTTGTTTCCTTTTTCTTACCTACAAGCCATAATCAATAAACATGTGTTTTTGGTTAATTTTGTTTCTTTTTAACCGAGTTAGTCCAGATTTAGATTAATTTTCCTGTAATCCCAACCAGTGTGTCCTCATGTTTACCTCCAACAGGTGGGACAAGTGAGAGGTGGTGCTGCAGGTACACCTATGAGGACATATCTGAGTTCTGTAACGATTTAATGTCAATATTTGTTTTATTTTTCTTTGCTCATGTTTAACTGTCTCAGCTTAAACTATTGGACTTTTTTGTAAAAGGAATCCATGTTCATAATTGACATGTTTACATTGACGTTCGCTTCGTTAGGTGAGCATGCTAGTAGAGTTAGCCATGGCTGTTAGCTGTTCCAGACGGCATGCAATCAAATCGCCGACTTTAACCTGTCACGGCTGCATGTTTGAAATCAGTTTAGGTCAGTTTCACAAAGTTTCCTCCTTTCCGTTAAGTCCCCTGTCGTGGCGTTCACACACCCATGCTACAGCTTGAGGTCCCGCCTCTTTTTGTTCCACATCTTTGGAATGTCGGTCTGTTACCTTAGCAACGGAACTATACACAGACCCGTTCTGCTCTCTCATTGGTTCCCCCCGCTGTCTGTCAACGGGTCGCGCTGATAAAACTGACCAAGAAGTTAGCCTGAGAAATCACAAGTAAAACTTCTAACGGTAACGGATTCCACAGGTGTCAGTAAGCGCCGCGAGCCTCAAACTGCAGAAACTTCCATTTTTTTAAAAAAGCTAAACGTTTCTAATTAAAGTAGTGAGGGAGGGAAACTATATTTACAACGACTTTATAGCTGGCTAAAAAAAAAGGAAAAAAAAAGAAAGACGTCCGAGTTGGGATGGCCAAGTTAAAGATGTGGACGCAGGTTCCTTTTTCTTTCTTGGTAAATGTGTTTGCAGCAACGGGTTCACTCATGCGGAGATTTGAAACAGGACTTACGTGCGTGTCCAGCGGTGATGCTGCTCAGAGACATCCCATAGTTCTGTCGCTAAGCTATGTTAGGTAAACTCTGAGGCGATGGGTAAACAAAAGAAAAAGACTGCACCATCTGGCGAAGGAGGAGGAGGAGGACTGGGAGGAGGTGTGTTTAGAGTGGGCAGCAGGGAAAAGGGCGTGCAGACGTGGTGGGACCCCCTGACTGAAGCACAGGCTTTTAGTTTAGGAGGCTTTATCATGTCCAGTATGGAAGCAAATCTTTGCCATATTTCAAATGAAAAAGCATTTCCAGAAATGCTTTTTCATTTTAAGAATGTGGCTGCATTGTTTGACTCACAAATGAAATTAGTAATCAATAATCCTGTTTGCATTTTCATTTTCTTCTTTAACACTGCTCATCCTTTTACTTAATTAAAATGAAAAAGACATTTGAGATTTATTTTTCAAAATGTACCCCAGCAAATACATACCAAAATTCTATTTGAAATGTACAATTTGAAAATTAAAAAGCATTTCTAAAACAATACTGTACTGGTGACTTTTAGATTGAAGCTTAAAGCTACAGTGTGTAATAATTACAGGGATATACAGTCAGAAATGTAATATATTATACATAACTATGTTATTTATCATCATCTACGAGCTCAGCCTCTTAACCTTAATATTTGCGTTGCCTTAGAATTCGTTATTTATAATTACATAGGAGCGGGTCTCGCAGCCATGGAGGCAGACATCTTTGCGCTACAGCAGTGCAGAGCCAACAAACTAGCGATTGCGAGATCGCCCATTACACTCGAAAGTAACTACGGCAAGTTGTTTAAGTCTACATGAAATCTATACCCTACACAGACTAATGAAATACTATCTGTAAAATTATCTATGTAAACAAACCTCATCATTTGAGAAGGTAGGTGATGCGGACGTCGTGGAAGACATTTTGTCCCGTAACGCTCGCCGTACTGTTGGGGGGGAGAAGCGGTGGGGGGGAGATGTTCATGTTGCTGCAGTCTGGACGTTAGATGTTGCTGAAAATTACACACTGTAGCTTTAACTTCAACTCAAAAAAAAATTTCATATTTGATCTTTTTTTATAGGTTCAAACATTTTGAATAGAGATAATTGAGTTAAAATCCGTTTATACTCTGGATTATTTGTTGAGTTAGGTTACACATGTCACCTATCTATGCTGCTGTGAAGCTGAAATCCAGTCTCAGTTAAAGTCAATCAATTCAAAAAGTAAAAATAATAAATTAATTATTTTGAGGATTATTATTCCTTAATTAAAATATTTTTTTCCTCTAAATGACAATATGGCACGAGTAATTTGAAATTGTATTTAAGACAGTGTTATATTATGGTCTTTGATAATAATAATTGAACTTTATTCATCTCACACTGGCAGAGGTAACAAAGTACAGATACTGACTGTACTTAAGAACACTTTTACTCATTACATTTTCACACAAGTATCTGTGCTTTCTATTCCTTAAATTTTTTAAAACAAACGTTACTCATTACTCTTGGCTTTGGTTTAATGTTTATAAATGTTTATTTCACGTCATGTGCGCCATCCAACGCAGATCATTGGTGCCATCCACATCTAGTGAAAACTAATGTAATTGGATGAGTCATATAACGCAAACACTCATTGGTTAGCTAAAGGAAATCATCAGAGGCAAGCAAGTGTACTTCAAACTGCAAACATGAATTGTCTATGCCATGCTACAATGTCGGATTTAGAAAAAGATGTTAAAATGTCTGAAAGGTCGGACACAGGCGAGAGCGTATCGGGAAATGGAGACCAACCAGACCTCCCTCATCCTTGGCACTATCTAAAAAAAAAAATTCAAAATAGTCGAAAAATTGAGCTTTGAATTCATATAGTGGCATCTGGCTGTTTCTTTAAAGGTTACTTTATACTTTAAGTAGTTCTTGGAGCACATACTTTTTTCACTTTTACTTGAGTAAAGAGGTCAAGTTGATGCTTCAACTTTTACCAGAATGTTTTGAAACTGCTGTATCTATACTTCTACTTAAGTAATAAATGTGTTTACTTTTGACACTGGAGAAATTTACCTCTGCATTTAACCCATCCCCTCTGGGGAGCAGTGGTCTGCCATTGTGCGGCGCCTGGGGAGCAGTGTGGGGTTAAGTCTTGCTCAGGGACCCAGAGTGTCAGTCCGTGGGAGTTGGGCTTGAACTCAGAATCTCTGGGGGCCAAGAGCAATGCCCTAACCACTAGGCCACCACTCCTGTAGTCTACACCATGACAGGGTGACCAGAGGTCCCCGATTTCTGGGGAAAGTACCCATTTTGGACCACCTGTCCCCGGCTAAAGCTGTCCCTGGAAATGTCCCCGATTATACAGTTTACTGTTATTACGGTAGAAAAGCACCTCAGCATAGCAGGCAGAAACACTTATTACTTGCTGCTGTTAACATCAAGATCGGAGGTCTTCAACAGGGGATCCGCGACCCCCAGGGGGTCCACAGAGGTACAGCATGGGGGTCTCAGAAAGTTTTGGTTGATTAGACTTTTTTTGTTTATATCTTCCCCCCTGCAATTTTTCCATTAATTGAAATGTCTTTAAATACACATTAACATGAATTCAACACACGTAGTAAACAGATAAATGAAAGCAGAAGATGTCTTTCAGTCATCAATGCACACATTCAGCGACACACAGGAGCTCTTTCAAGCTGGGCACCGTTTCCTTCACAACACCTGTCCCATCAATGAGGAATCAGAATCAGAAATACTTTAATAATCCCAGGGAGAAATTACCTTCGTTACATTACTCCATCTGTAATAGAGTGACTATAGGACCAGTTTGATATAACGCAATTTCATACCATATATATAATTAGGGGTCCCTGCTCCATCTCACCATCAGTTTGGGGGTCCTTGACCTGGAACATTGAAGACCCCTGACCAAGATGATTAAAAGGGTGCAGCGCTTGTTGGACTGTAATGATCATTATGGATGTCAGCTGCCAGAAATAGAGCACAACACTTTTTAAACAGACCAAAGAGTAAAAGCAGAAGTTCATTATCATATCCCCACACAACTGATGGGGAGCTGCCCACTGATCTCTACTTATTCACTGGAATGCTGATTGAAAAGAAATTAAGCCACTGTCCGCCATGCTGGTACTCCCCACTCCCACTGAGACATGCAGTAAAAATACCTACATGTGTAGCATTTAGATGCAAAAACAAGCAGTCTGCCTGCTGTGTCCAGTTTTAAAAATAATCAATAAAAAGAAGTAAGGCAGGACCACGAATTACCGCTGGTATGAGTAAAATAGACTGATTGAAACTCCTTGTAATGCAATAATCTGGTTCGGTGGTTCTCCCAGGTTCAGCAAGAGTTCATTTAAAGATGTTTTTAGAACTGATTGGTGACCTTTAGTTTATATTTAAGAACCTTAATTATTATAAGTTTTTTTTTTCCAGATTTATGGTTGTGATTTATGAGCATATAGTTCGAGGTTTAGGTGTGCTTTTCTACTACTTAATTTAGATATAAGAACATTTCTGACAAAAAAAAATAGTAGCCAGTAAGAGGAAAACCCAGACACCATCTGCATGATCAGAAAATATCATGATACATTGGCAACGTTTAGATCTCTTACTCTCATTGTGTCATGGAGCATATGGCAGCGACCTGGTAATCCTGCTAATACCTTTAATCAAACCACTCATCTTAATGGCTGCTGTACAGCAGCAGTATGCTTAATACTACAGAAAAGTGTAGTGCAAAAACTAATAGCAACAAATCCCCTGATTATTGTAGTTTTTCTAGCCAGCTGAATATGAGCATTTCTCCCTCTCGAACTGGAACTGACTGGTGAATTTGTTTCTCCAGTTGGCACTAAAATGAAGTTGCATATTTTTTAATCTCTTAGGCTGATGGTGTCATGATGGTGAGTTCCACTTATTTCTCAGAAAGCAAATCCAGTTTTAAAACAGGATATTTTAAAGCATTTATTTATGCAGAGAAATTATCTCCTTAGAGCAGTAAAAATGAGATACGGTCTTTTTATAGTTTCTCAGGGAACTGAAAAAGAAAAAAAAACATGTTTAAGATGGAATGAATTCAAGGCCCTTAGAATTATTCAGTCATGGTTTCTATAAAACTCAAACACCTTTTTTCGTTTAAAAACAACTTAACACTATAAACAGATGAGTCAAGGTATTTATAAAATATACAAATATACCCTTTTTCTTATTATAGCAGACTAAATTGTTTTAGTCAAGTTAGAATGACCAAAATTATGTAATTACCTGCAAAGAGAGCGCAGTTACTGTTATGAAACTACTAAAAGACAAAAAAAAAAAAAAAGATTTTTGCAGATATATCACTCCGTCTAACAAAACCAGAACGTATTTGGTTGCTCCAACTGGTTGTTGAGTAGCAAAATGAGGAAATCTTGAGAGTGAATTGAGTCGTATAGTACGTTGTTGTGCTGTGAAAATATTCACAAAATTGTTGGTATAATGAAAAAAAAAAAAGAATATATGGAAATATTGAAGAAATGTTAATGACAACATCCAGAGATGTTGGGCACAATCAACCCATAGACGACAGGTTTGTAGCAGCAGACATTCCTGCAGTCTGCTGTGAACAGCCCATGGAGGGAGACCCCAAACATCTAGGCCAAGATTTAAACGTAAAACCTTCAAAGACTTCAGAATTTGAATAATGTTTCTAAAAACATTTATTATTCTGGCATTTAGCCATTAGAGATATTTACAGATTGATAGTTTGGCTAGGTTTTATTACAATCAGGCTGCAGAAAAAATAAAATAAAATAAACATATTTTGTAGGGCTGAAAGAATCAGATTCATCATGCTTAATTGATTATTGAAATAATCAACTAATTTAGTAATTGATTGTTAACTGGATAAGAGACTTTTAAACAGGCCTTTAGCTAACAGAGCAACCCACCTTGAGCAGCACTTATACCAAAATTGTAACGGAAATATTTAAACATTTTGCATTTAAGTTAAAAAAAAAAACATTTTCATCTGTCAATATGTGCGATGCAGAACTCCTCTAGAGGAAATGTTTTAGTTTCACCTGGTTTAACATCATAAAAAGACTCAAAGGAACCTTTGGTTGTCCGATTATTAATGGATTAATCGAAAAAATAATCAACAGATTCATTTGCAAAATAATTGTTAGTTGAAGCCCTATTTTGTTTATTAAACACTGTGTTGGGTTATAAAGAGGCATTTTTGTAAACAAAGACTTTTCCATTTGAGGGAAAAGAATGGTGTTCAGTCAGGACATTTCATCTGACCCAGACCCAGAAAAGATTTCAGGGTAATCCTATTACACCCCCCTGCAGGGATCTTCTACACTTCTTATTGCAACCAAAAATACACTCAAGTTTTTAACTTTTTCATTTAAAAAAGGATAACAGTTATTTAATTTACCCTCTCATAACCCTGGAGACTCAAAGAAAACCAACAAAGGGAACAAGGGCTGCTTTTCTCCTTCAGCAAGGCCTCACTTTGGAATTTACACGACAGCTGCAGCAGACTCCTTTATCGTCCGACTGCATTATTTTAAGTTGGGCAGAAGAAACCAATCACAGCTGTCAAGGTTGCAAACCGCTAGGATGTTTTATTAAGTGCATAAAGAGAGAAAGCACTAAACAACATTTACAGAACTTCAAGTTTTCACTGTAAGTGCAGGTTGCGGTTGATACCGATGTCATATTTAGAGCTTATAAAAAAACTGCGTTGACGTGGCATTGCTACACCTTTCTCACAATCTCTTGATTTGTCGAAGCTGCTGTCGGTCTCTTAAGGTCCCAAGAGTTCCCTTTGGATTGTGTTGCATCTCTGCCGCCAATAGGAATACAATATTAAACACAGCAGTAGTGTTAGCATGCAGTCAGTGTAGAGGACAGGTTCAGTCTTGTCTAAGGCAAGTGTATCTACAGAGCACACTCCCCGGCAGCTCAAAGTCTTTATTAATGTTGGATTTTTTTCTGCATTCACTGATGTCTGTCTTAAGTTGTGAGAAAGTGTGGACACCCTTCTTTAAATAGTTACTCTTATCATGCAACATGGCTTTCAGGTCACTGTACAGTTTTTTCTTTTTGTGTGTGTTTATATATATATATATATATTTATTTATTCTTTTACAGAATAAGAAGGTATCTCCACATAAAGACTGGAAACTACTTCCAGTCTGATAACAATACTTATAAAGTCACATCCAACATCCTGAGACTAAAAAAGTAGAACGGATTATATTTAGATCTGCAGTTAATAATTATAATAAAAAGAGAATCTGGGTAGATTTTAAATAATTCATAAAATCATAAGGGGAATGATTTGCACCTGCCTGCTGCTGGATTTAAGAAAAAAAATTATTTTTCGTCCTGAACAGTTGGACACTGACATAGTAGGATGGTTAAACTGTTAAAATGACATAACTTAGACGAACGGAGGCAAAAGCTGACTTTAAATCACTAACTAACTAGATATACCCGTTTAGATCCTTCCCCCCATATACAACATCCAGGGTGGGTATGGCAACTTGTTACTTTCTGCAGTAGCAAGTAGAAGAAGTTCCCCACATCAATGGCAAAGAAAAACAAAAACAGGATTAGCATCCGCACATAGAGATTGGTTACTGTTTTTAACCTTCCACCTGTCTGAAGGTAGACACACGCAACTTAAATAGAATAACTATTAACATGATCGGTCAGGCCTATCTGACCCCATGTGTGTCAGCCCCGTTTACAACGTCCCGTCGAAGCAACTTTTTAGGAAAATTCACTCAAAAATAGATGCGTCGAAACTTTAAATATAGCAAATACTTTTGTTTCTATTTTACTTCACTGACATCACAATACATAAGCAAATCCTACCAGCGAAAGAAACAAAGCCGTTTTGTATTTAATTTACATTTTTCTCTTGTTAAAGAAAAAGTGCTGCGTGTGGGGAGGGGGGGTGTGCAGAACAATCTGCAGGAGCTGGAAGCAGCTTCCTTCACATACAGGCAGGGATCTGCTCCTCCAAATGCATCAATCTAAAATCTCCTTCTTCATTGGTGTACTTGTGCCGCTGACTTCGCACGAGTGGGTTCAGGTGCAGAGACTGTAGCTTCGGCAGCATCGCTGAATGAACTTCCTGTTGTTTAACCTCCATCACAGTTTATCAGGGAGCCCGACATGCAGATTGAATTACTCATCACTCTAATTCACTTTGCCTCCCGGCCTTCCCTCTGTGCCCGTCTCGGTTTGTTCCCTTCAGAGTGATGCTTCCAGGTGGATGGACTGCAGACAGCCCAGCAGCTGGTGATAGGGGCTCCCCGGAGAGGCCACTGTCTCAAAGACAGACTGAAAAGCCCTGCGGTCCAGCTCCTCGTCGATCTGGTGTCTATAGAAATCCATGGCGACCAGGCAGAACAGGTTGACGTCCACTACGTCACTGGAGCCCATCCGGCTGATCACATGTGGAAGGCTAGTTAACAGACAGGGGGGTTAAGGAAAACAAAGCAGATCTGACCAGCAGGGACTGATCTTTGCTTAACTAATCCGTGGTAAATCTGGAAGAAGGCGGTTTAATTATTTAATGCAGTTAGGAGGAGGTACATTATATTATCAAACCCACTTTTTCCCCCCAGTAATGAAATCACCAAACAAATAACTAAATGAGAAAGTCATGTGGGTGTGACACAAAGCTCAACCCTGACATAAGCTAAGCAATAATACTGGCTCTACTTTCTCTAAATTAATGAGCCTCTACTTCACCTGTACGCATTAGATTAGTTAATGCTACCAGATATAACAAGATGTTTCTATTATAACGTTCCTGCATCGTAGTTCTTCTCAATAAAGAGCCACGGAAACCTGACTTTTGTCCGGCTGTGTAGAAGCATTGCGTAACACAGCAGCACTGCCTCCTTCTGCCTATAGTTGCACATTGCTACTTAGTGGGCCAAAATAAGACCCCTGCAGTTTTCCATTACAAGAGAAAAACAGAAAAAAGAAGAAAGTTAAACCAAAGGAACACTAGACGGTTTATCACCTCCTGGGAGGCTGCAGTGAAAATGGAACAGCTGTGCAGCTGTGGATGATTATAGGTTTGTTTGTGTTTGCACTCTTCAAGTAGCTCACATTCACAGAAACTATGTTTCCAATGCAGATGATTGCAAAACTATGTTGATTTTCTGATATCCGAAATGCAGAGTTTCAAGATTATTTCCATTAAATAAATACAATTAAATTTGCACGTGAATATGCTTGTTAACACGATAACTGAAAACAACATGGCGGTGGTGGATGTGATATATCCATATTTCAGCCACGGTTCTAGCGGGCGCTATCATCCTCCAACAGCTCATCATCCCTTAAAAAGGCAGTAAGGTTAATTTCAATTCAAAATTACTTTATTAATGCCAAAGCAAAATTAAATAAAATGCTGCATATAAAACTAAAAGTTGCAGATCACGTGACTCCTGTGATGCAACCAAAACAAAAGTGTTCCCTTTGCGGTTTTTCCAAATATAAGTTTTGATACGAGTAAAAAAACACCTCTTTGAAGCGTGAAAACATGTTATGGAAAAACAGGAGTTTTTTCTAAATAAGTGTTCTGAATTAGCCAACTTATTTGTGTAATTACAATCTGCACATTTTGATGGTTAATGAAAACGCAACTAGAGGCAGGCAGGTATGTTCAGAGCGTTACTCTGTAACCTGGGCACCTTCTGTATCAAATACATTTTAATTTACTTTCAGCTAAACCTTATAAAATGTGTTGTCTCTGCTTAAAGTGTTGGAAGTGGAAAAGGTAAGAAAATAAGATTTTTATTTTAATTCTCTTAACAAAGATTGATAAAAGTACAGATTTATGTACTGGTTAAAAGACTGAATATTAAGTAGTTGATTCTTTCCAGGGCTGTTCAGTGCTATGCTGTCTTATCGCCATCATTTAATCCACATAGTGGTTTCTCTGTTTTTGGATTTTTCGGCACTAGTGACTCGTTTTCGCAAAGTAGGCTGAAAGGAAAGGGGGTAAAAAAAGAGGGGGAGAGACATGCAGCAAAGAACCACAGGCCGGATTCGACCCCGGGTCAGCCGCACTGAGGACTAAGTCCTCTGTATATGGGTGGTGCGCAAACCAATGCACCTCCAAAGCACACCCACTGTACATCAGATTTGTCTTCATGCAAAATGACCTCCTTTCATTATAAGGGGTTGTGTTCTCCATCAGACAGTAGTTCCTCCATTTGAATGTGTTCAAAAAAAAGATGGCAGGCTGTAAAAATCTAATGTGACAAGTGTCAGAATGTTCTCGCAGCAGTGCTAATTATCAAATACTCACTGGGAGGAAATAGAAAAGGACAATCACTGTTTAATTCAGCTGAATTTACCCCTAAGGTAAGGATACAGGGCAGATATCCACTGGGAGGTGGAAGCAGAGACGAAGAAGCAGGACAGACTCCACATGGCCATGGCGACCGGTGTCCTCTGTGTGAAGTTGGACAAAGACAGCAGCACCCAGTCACGCACCATGGAAGACTGGCCCGTAGCATGGAGCGTCTGGAATACCTGGGCAATCAAACATAAAGAAAGTGTTAGTGAGAAAGAGCAAAAGAAGAGAATACATACTGTACCTGGGTGTTAAATGTGTGTCAACTGCACCTTGAAAAAACTTAAAAAAACTAAGCTAAAGAGGATTTCTGGAGACAAAACTTGGTGTGTAATAAAATACGTTTGAATCCTAAATACTTTCTGACCAAAACAGATATGATTAAACACATGTTTGTCGTTATGTTCGGTCACTGACCTTGTAGACAACAGTGGCCATAAACTGGGGGTATGGCTGCTGATTGGAAAGGAACTCTCCGATGACTTTGTTCATTACGTCCTGCGGCGGAAAGAAGTCATCTAGAAACTGGGGTAGAATCCTGGACACAACCCGAGCCTCGCTGGGTAAACCCTTCCTGATCCTGAAGGAGCAGAGACAGGTGGATACACTATTAAGAACTAGCAGCTTCTCTGGACACAATCTTCATCTCATGGCAGCTCAGTTTGAGACGTATTTGATCAAAACACCAATCATGTATTTCACAGTAAGTGGTAAATGAAGAAGCTTTACCTGTCGAAGAGCACAGAGACCCTCTCCATGGCAACAATGACCGACTCGCTGTCCGGGGCCTGTGGGTCTGAGTGAGGGGGGCGGCTGGCGGGGCTGGCTTTCTCCTTGCCTGAGGAGAAACCAACATGACCCGCCGTGACGCCAACCGCCTCCGCAACAGCACAGTCAACCTGACCTCTAACCCCTGTCGCATCTGAACCCGACGCGAGCACCGCTGAGGGCGAGAGGGATGGGTGGCACCGGTTAACACCGGGAGGGGGGACAGGTTAGAGAGCGGATCGCAAATGCCAGCATTTGACAGATATATAGATTTAATTTTTCATAACAGAAGAGAAGAGAATTTTTAGGAACATTATTTTTGGAAAATATCAGAACTGAACTGAAGCTAAAACAAAAAAAGTAGTTTCTTTCATAGATATGCCTTTATTACTGCAGCATTACTTCTCTTGAAATTTGGTCACTTTGTTATCGCAATCTTTAATGCATTTTATTCAGATGTTATGAGATATTCCAACACTTAACCCATCATTGTAATAAAATTAAAACAAACCATGGTTTTATTCAAATGTTTTATCATAAATATGAAAGACATTCAACTTCCCTGAATTTAAAATCTGTATCAGCTTAACTTAAATACAGCTGATCTCTTAAATAAAGTTAATTAAATTAATGTCATCTGATTACAAAACAAAAGAAAACTTGGTTGTTTTTATTTTTGTTTTGTAATTTGAGAACCATGAATCATTTTCCTGTGTTGGACTATATACCTTAAAGGAATAGTACACCCAAAACATGATTAGCCTTCATTTTCTACTCACCCCCATGCTGAACAACACTCTGGAGTACTTTTTTGATATCTCAAATGCATCTGGAGATCTGGGAGGCTTCTTGCTGTCTGCTGACATTCAAATAATGGAGGTGCCCAGCGCCCGAGACAGAAAGGTCCATAAAAGTCCACAAAAAATGTTTCAATATTCCTCCATACTGCTCGTCCAATGTATTCCAAGTTTCCTGAGTGGGTAGCATCCAGAATTTACTTGAAACGAAGTCATTTAGAATGTTTTTAGAGCATAAACAGTAGTGTATAGGATTTCCTGAAAGCGCGCACCTGCGCGCTCACGACGCTACGGAAGCCGGCAGACCAAACCAGCGCATTCAGCTCGGCAAAGAACTCATGCTCTTCCTCAACACTGAAGTCCTCAGACATTTTTCTTTCGTTGTTTCTTTCTTTGCACAGGTAAACAGCACATTTCTTCTTCTACGCTTGCATTATTGGAAGAGCAGATGCTGAATGCGCACTTTCATCTGGTTTGGTCTGCCGGCTTCCGTAGCGTCGTGAACGCGCAGGTGCGAGCTTTCAGGAAATCCTATACACTACTGTTTATGCTCTAAAAACATTCTAAATGACTTCGTTTCGAGTAAATTCTGGATGCTACCCACTCAGGACACTTGGAATACATTGGACGAGCAGTATGGAGGAATATTGACACGTTTTTTGTGGACTTTTATGGACCTGTCTGTCTCGGGCACCATAGACCTCCATTATTTGAATGTCAGCAGACAGCAAGAAGCCTCCCAGATCTCCAGATGCATTTGAGATATCAAAAAAGTACTCCAGAGTGTTGTTCAGCATGGGGGTGAGTAGAAAATGAAGGCTTATCATGTTTTGGGTGTACTATTCCTTTAAGTCACACATAACGAGCTAGTCGTTGTCGTGTAACAAAGTGTGTAAAACGTCACTGAGTCTGAATACTTTTCCAACAAACAGCACAAAGGAACCAGAGAGCAATAAGAATTTGTAGGAGAGTATAGTCTCAGAATCTACAGGTTTGCCCCGGACAAAAGAGAAATGTTTGTGCCTTTAGCGCAAAATATATAATGCTAAAAGTTTATACAGTTAGTAGCCGAGGGGTTAGAGGTAGGATTTATAAGAGGTACAATAGCTAACACATGCAGGCAGCAAACAGTATATTTAACAGTCTATGAAGCAGATGATGATGATGATGATTTGCTTCTAATGGTTAAAATACTAAAGATTGTTTATATACAGATGAAGGTGCAAAGCTGAGAACATGCACTGAAGAATGGAAGATGAATACAATGAATATGCATGTAAAGCAGCTAAGAGCAATAATACATTCTGAAATAATTGTTGAAAGTTTAGCAGAATTATAAATATACTTTATAGTCAAACATCAGCTCATATTCAACTCATAATTAGGCTGTTATGGAGAATGGAGCAGTGGAAGGATCTGCATGCTATTAGTCTAATGAAATGTGTAGCAGGAATGTGTTAGAGGCTCATCAGGGCAGACGGTTCGCTGGCTGGTTTGCTGCACCGCAGCAGCAATGGTAGCATCGGTCATGTATTGCAGTGCTGACGTTAGCCGTCGTGTCAAAGCCTTGCTTACCAGTGTACATGCAGGTGAGCATGAGGCCCAGAGCAGCCATGGCTCGGTGAGG
This sequence comes from Cyprinodon variegatus, assembly GCF_000732505.1. Taxonomy (NCBI): domain Eukaryota; kingdom Metazoa; phylum Chordata; class Actinopteri; order Cyprinodontiformes; family Cyprinodontidae; genus Cyprinodon; species Cyprinodon variegatus. The sequence goes on along the minus strand of NW_015150898.1, from coordinate 141,332 downwards.
GGACGGCATGTTGACTCGGTCCACGCTGAGTTTGACCAGGGCTTCGCCATCGACGCGGGAGAGCTGCTCTGACAGCAGGAGGCGCTCCAACCCCCGCAGAACACAGTGATAGATGATGGAGGGAGTGGAGTCCTCGCTGGCTGACACCATCACGCCACATAACTACACAGGACAGGAGTCTTACAGGGAAACAGCTTTCATTTCTTTTCAATACATGGAGTGAAATGCTTTGAAGTCTGTGGGAGGTTGGCTTGGTTCCTGAGTTACTAACTCAGTTACTGCTCAGTGAAAGTAACTAGTTACTAGCCAAAGTAGCTATGCAGTTACATTTTATGAGCTAATTGTCGAAGAATTTGGAACTTTGCTGTTATTGGAATTCAAATGCATCTAGAGGTTCAATTATGGAATACAAGGTGTTTGTTATTACCTCCATCAAGGGGGTTTTGTTTTTAGGAAAGTTTGTGTGTTCGTCTCTCTTGAAAAGTTATGGGTTGATTTTAATGAAATGTTTATCACAGGTGTCCCTCATCAAAGGAAAAATACATTAAAAGTTGATGATGATCATAATCTGGATACAGGATTTTGTTTCATTTAAAAATAATCCAACATTGTGAGATATATTTGTCAAAACAAGCAGTTCCCCACTTAACCAGGGGGTGGCAGCAGTGACTATTGGCATCCTCAGCGTCAGACTCAAAGGCTATGTTCACACTGCAGGCCTTGATGCTCAATTCCAATTTTTTTTGTGAAATCCGATTTTTTTGCGTCGCCGTTCACATTTCCAAATATTTGCGACTTCTATGTGATCTCCTGTGTAAACTGCAGTCATACAACGCAAGTGTCCCGCATGCACAGTAGAGGACGCAATGACGTGTTTACGGAAGTAAACATGGGGATGGTAGTGCCAGAGCACATTTAGCGATCTTTCCCAACCATAAAAACACAATCTTTTCAAGATGGTTAAACATAAAAACTGCTCCCGCATCATTGTCTGCCAAGGTTGACGTTTTCTTGCCGCTTCTTCATAGGAGGACCCAGAATAGTGACCTTTGTCGGGTATTAATGGCGTTCAGGTCGGATGAATGCAACCTGGCCGTTCAGACACAGGTCGCATTTGAAAAGATCAGATTCATATCGGATTCAGGACCACACAGCCAAGTGGCCTGGGTCATATTGGGAAAAAAAATCGGATCTGTTTTGTTCAGACTGTCATGAAAAGATCTGATCCAGGTCGCATATGGGCCAAAAAAGCAGATTTGGGTCACTTCAGGCTGCAGTGTGAACGTAGCCAAAAAGTCTGGAGGTATTTTACTGAACAGAAAAACACAAGAGAAAGTTGTTGGTTTGTAATTTATACTGAGCTTCCTTCACAAATAACATGACTGCTGTATGGGATTTAATTAGGGGCATAAACTAAAGAAGGTTGGATATAAATGTGAATAACAGGCTTGAGACATGAAAAACTACGGATTGATGATTGATCACAAAGGATCCTTATAAACACATTAAGGTCTTTTGTTAAAGCGTGATCAAATGTAGAGAAGTTGTAACCTTGCCTGGTAGCTGAGGTCTCATGGTATTTGTGTCACAAACGCATGTGAGTTTAGATTAATCATGCCCTAAACCTGAACTAAACCTGATCGCCAGGTTAGAAAAGTTCAAAGGGAGTTTCAATCCTTTTGCACCAGAAAGGTTTAATACATAAAAACAGAACTGTTAATCAATCTTATCTTACCTGTATAACTGCAGCCATGAACTCGGCTCCAACATCCAGAGGGTAGTTCTCCATCATATAGAAGGCCACCGCACACATCACCAACACATGCTGCTGGTTATGCAGGTTCACACAGCTGCAGAACACAGACACGAAGCCAGGAGATGGAAATTACAGCTGCCATGCATGTGAAATGTCAGCAGAGTTCTTGCTTCTATTAATTTGATAAAGTGGATTAAAAATTGGATTCAAAAATGGATCCTCTTACATTGCAGAGGAGAGTTATTAACAGTGACATTAAACACAGTGACTCACTAAGGGTCTGTCATCACCGTTTAAACTCATTAGAGATGAACTGAGGTCAGTGTCTGTGTGACTGAGAGACACTCACTGAGCGATCGCCCGGAGGTTTGACAGAAGGTACTCAGAGACTGTGGGGATGAGCTGCTTGGCTGTGTCATCCAGCAGGTCACACTCCAACACATAGAGCACCCCGTGCAGGGCCCCCATGCGGCTGGGCAGGTGAGTACTCCGCAGGGTCGTCTCCAACAGACGACACACAGGCTCAGCTATCGCTTTATCCTGCAAATGTTTAGGCAAATATTAGAGGTAGTTGTTGACGGTAGTTTAAAAAGGTCTGCAGTGTTCCACTTGTGTGTTTTCATCGACAAGTACCCGGAAGTCCCAATAATATAGCATAGTTCTGAGAAACTGTCCCCACAAGGAAATAAGTGCATGTCTCACTCACCATGCCTAACACAGCAGCAGCCTTACAGATGGCGGGCACAAGGTACTGATTCAGGATCTCGTCTTCAGGTGGATGAAGCTTCTGGAGTTCCATCAGAGTGGAGAACATCATGTCAAACTGGTTCCTCTCTGTGAACAGGTCCGATACCGCCAGCAGCTAGAGACAGAGAGGTGTCTGATTAGAGCCTGGAGAGGCGCATTCCCACGAGCTACAGGCACATCTCAGTCTGTTAAAATGTAAAACAAGTGTTCAAATGATCAACAAGCATTTGTTTTTGCTCATTTTGATGAATTTCCCTGGAGAGCTTCTAGCAGCTAGAAAAATCACTTTCTCAAAGTTAAAAAATCACAAATAACCAATGAAAGATTTTTTGTTCCAGGAACTTCAGCCAACTAAAAATGTCTGTGCATATCCTGTGAAGTACATGCACTTCATACTTGGCTGGGGTTTCTCCTGGATGACGTGGACTGGCATTGAGCAGGTATAGTTACTCGGAGCAATGATACTAAGTCCAGCTGGAAAATGAAAGTATTATCCTGATAAACTTTTCATCACAGATAAGGATGAAATGTTCCAACATTGGCAAACACAGCAGCTGGTGTGGTACCCTTAAACATCGCCAACCTGTAAACTTCAACTTTACCTTGGATTAGGAGTCTCTCCCCTCATCGCCCAGACTCTGGGACTTTGATTTTCAATTTTAATTCAAAAGCATTTCTCCTCAGCCTTAGGTCAGAGGCCTTTGACTTGCTGTCTGGTTCAGGTGGTTTAACATCAAGGATTCATCAGCTGTATCCCTCATCTGGGATATTTCTGTCATGTGCTGTAGCTCCTGAATCTATGACCACAGCTACTGAACAAAATTTGCAAATATCCCCCAAACTTTTTAAATGGGAGTTTGCTTCAACATTTTAACCTGGTATTTTCCCACTTTTTCATTCCACTTAACTTTCCATAATATGCCTTAAAACACAGGTCTAAATAGTCAACTTTATTTAGTGGTGACCGTTTGTACTTCACCTGTTGTGTCTGAATTAAAAACCTGTGTTTTAATGGTCATTTTTAATGGTATTTTACTTGATACGATCAAGTAAAATGATACGACTGGCATAAAATTAAATACAAATAGCATAAAAAATAAAACAACAAGCCAGTCCCATCTAGGCGTAATCGGAGAAAATGACAGACAAAGTGTGCTCCTGATGTCCAGTCTGCTCCGTAGCTTTGTTTTGGTCGCTGTAACCGCAGAAAATCCCGCTTCACAAAGATAGGATGTTATAGATAGGATGAGTCTTGAACTGAATTAACCTGTTTCAAGAGGCACAGATGCACCGACTGATGTAATTGGGAGAGAATACTCCAATTTTTTATATTTATCAAAACATCACTCAGAGTCTCTTCGTCGATGTTTTCTGTGCGGCCCAGTACCAAATGACCCACGGCCCGGTACCGGTCCGCGGCCCGGTGGTTGGGGACCGCTGGTTTAAAGAGCTCTTAATAATCCTCTAATGAACTGGTTTTAATCAGCGGTGAGCTACAGTCTCCAAACTTAAAACCACACCCTTCAAACATATTATTCTGTTTAATGCATTTAAATAAGAGTTGTCCATGGAGTAACTGAAACTAACTTGACATTTTCACATTTTTAGATTTACTAGTATGCAGATAAGCCTTTTTTTTAACTAGTCTTTATTTTCAACATTGAACCAAACTGTGTAAATGTTAATGTGTCAACAGACATTTAAGCAGAGACAGTGGACTATTCTTTCATTAATGTCAATATAGGCCCGGGCAAAAAAAAAAAAAAAAAATTCGATTAAATTAATTAATTAGAATTTTTTGTTGCGGACAAATTTTCTTTTTTATAACACCGCATTTTTGGCACCTCTGAGTTTCTGTAGCTGCAGTATTACCCTCTGGTTGCAGTTTGGCTAGCGACAGCGTCACACAAAACAGCAAACGACATCATAACTACTGGTGAGTGAGAACTTTGTTCTCAAAAAAAGATAAAATCATCTGTTGTTTGGAAGTGCAGTGATTAAAGTTCTCGGGCATAGTGGCAGATTTCCGGCATGTGGCATCCGTGGTTGGGGATTTATTTTGGGAGGGGAAAATAAACTTGTCAATGTGAGTTTCATAGCAACACCAGTGATAATGCTGACTGCTACCCAAAAAGAAGTTTAGTAGGAGGATGGAGGATGGGAGCGGGAGGTCAGTTACATGAGCCAGCTTCAGCCAAGATAGCAGAAACGGCAGTGAATAGCAGCTTGTAAACATTAGCAACAGGCAAGGTTAACAGCGAGGGAGGAAGGCTGGCGAGTTTATTTAGATGCGCTGTGTTAGAAGAAATGGGGTTATGCATTGAAATGCACATTTTAAAAGGGTCAGAAAAGATTTCCAGTCAAGATAGCCAACAAGCTAGTTGTTAACAGAAGCATGGCTGCCAATAGCATGGCGTGGTAGTGATGTGCCCCCCCGCATAGGGGACTTATTGCTTTCCTTAATAATTGGGGGATCAGAGAAAAACGTAAATAAAAAAATCTGAGATTTTATTTTCAGGCCATATCGCCCAGCCCTTATGTTAATAGTCCTGTAACCAGCTGTTAAGGTGATTTCTCTAGCTTACCGATCGGACGACTTCACTGATGAGGATGGTGGGCGTCCTCCTGTTACCGGGAGAGCCTGGGATCAACCACTGGCTGTAGAGTTCCAGGAGAAACTGAGAACATGAATGAATATCCACGCCTGCACGGTGCTTCCTGAAAATACAAAACAGAAGTAAATGGCCCAGTCCCATTTCTCTCACTTGCACTCATTTTGGACCCTAGCACTCCGTTTTGCACATTCACTTGTAAGGTTAGTGTGTCCCAATAATTTTAAGAGCTAGGTCCCTTGGTCGGATCAGCCCCATGCTGGATCTCACTGGCTGCGTGGGGCTTGGGTGTCTGGTTTTTAATCAACTTCTCCGCGGTATGATTATGCACGGGAGCTTTTGACAAACTGATCTTATGACCATTCTATCTGGACACATGGAATTGCAACGGTCACTATAGCAGCATAGATGGTACAACGTTATGCATAATTCTCATCGCACTTTTTTTTTACGGCACAGCACCAGACACACGGTAACTACACAAAAAAAAAGGCAGTAGATTTACAAACACAATGATGAGTGCATTTGAGGACGAATAAAGTTGTGAGGGCTTTAAATTTTTAGATTAATTTGGTATTTGGGGTAAATGAAGGATCAGTTTCCAGCATATGTTAACTTAAGAGTTGGTTTGTTTATTGTTGATATGATTTGCAGATTGGATGTATTTTTTTAGTTCAGTATCTAAAGCAAATAAAGAGGGTTTTGTTTTATTTAATATACTTCTATGAATGTGAAATATTCCAAATAATATGAATAGATTAATTTGTTTTGCCAGTTCCTTGTTTAGGTGTGTAAAAAAGCGACAATGCTATGGCCAGAGAGGGTTATACTGGAGTTTATTTTTTCTGCTCTATCGCTTGAAGGATGTGGTTACAGGACGTGTGAAGAATAGGTGAGGGGTAATTTCAGGTTCAATACTGCAGAAGAAACAATTTGGATTTATTTCAAGATATTTCGCTATATCATCATTTGTACGATAGATGTCAAAGAATTTTGAAATTAATTTCACGCATTTTATTGTTAATGGGATACTGATGAGGTAGAGATCCATGATTTGCCTATTCTATTCTGGTCTATTCTACTAAAAAAGGAATTCCAGTAGAATTTGCCTCTTGGTTGGAGGTATTTGGATTGTTGAAATGTGTCGCGTATGAGTTGGTTATTATATTTAGTGCCAAGAAAATACAGTCTGTTGAGAAAAAGTTTGATGGTCACAGTTGGAGTAAACTGTTATGATTTTAATAATTGTTAGAGTCCATTGGGGATCCACTGTATAATTGATATGTATTCCTAGTATCTTATTAGAAACTGATATTTCATCAAACAGTTGTAGCTAATTATATTACCATGATTGTCTATTAATTTAGAGATAGTTGTGATAACTTTATTTCTCCATGCTGGCTAATAAATTGACTTTTTACATTTGGTAATATATTTGTTGTTCAATATTATGCATGTGTTTGGTGAAAGAGTATTGCAGAGTTTCCATGCAGAGGTTTGTGACTCAGGTTGTGTTTACCCATGATGTAGGTGAACACATAAGGCAATTTATTACTGCCATCTACTGGGCTAGGATGTTATTTTACAACTAGTGGTGTCCCATTTTTAAAGGAGAAAATCTTCACTTGCACTTCCCTCACTGAGTGGACTTCACTGTGGAGGGAACTCACTGCAGTGTTCTCAGAACCGAGCGAGAGAAATGGGACTGGGCATATAATATCTATCAAGAGCTCTTGGTTATACTTTAGTGTTGTAAAATTCGGTCCTTACATACATGGAAGTAATGCAGATTGGACTGACTAACTGGATGAGGTCTGACCTTGAATTTATAGGTGATAAAGGTGGAGAGGCAGGTGCCGGTGTGTCTGCTTCATCTTCTTCATCCTCACCCCACTCCTCCTCCCTAAGAGGAGTGATGTTATTACCCAACCAGACTGAATGGATGGAGACCTGGTGACACATACGTCAAATAAAACACACATTAGCAATGGATCTTCTGCCTCAGATATTAGCGTCCAACTATTTCCTTCTCACACCTGCCCCAGTTTGTAATCCATGTTTCCCAGCTCCCTTTCTGTGTTGATCTGAAGCAGCAGCTTCTCGTGGCTGATCAGCGTACCTGCTGAGACAAATAAGGTGCCAAAACTAACCTGACACTGCAAAGCGCAGGATTAAACCAGTCCAGTTGTTACCTGCAGAGGCTGCTGACAGTGAGGGCACAGGGTCCCAGGCGTGGTATGGGTGGTGTGTGCTGACATTGTCCCTCTTTGACACTAGAGCCTGAATCTCTCGCTCTACTTCCCCCCGAATGACAGCGAGTTTCCTTCCAAACCTGAACAGAGGGAAACAGTCATCAATAATCTGCCTAATCTTTAGGTGGCTGTTATTAGAGGGATAAAAACTGCATCTCTACCGTGTTTCCAGAGCTTTAAGGCTTTTGTTTCGGGGCTGCTGTTCCAGACAGCTGACCGCAGGGTTGCCAGCAGTGGGAAGGGTCATGGCACTCAGCACCAGGCTGGTGATAGCCTGCACTGCTAACACATTTAACTGGGTACGCTCCAGGTCCTCCTGGAAAAACGGAGAACGGTGGTATGAAAGACACATATGGGATTAAAAATATTTTTTTTTCACTCCAATATGATAAAAAAAAAAACTTTTTCTAGTGAGACTTAAAAAATTATAACCATTTTCTATTTTTTTATATAATTTTTATTATATCATGATCACAAACTTTGAAGTTCCATAAATGTATCTTATGTAAGGAACCCAAAATAAATTTCCAAGTGAAATGATATAAATCGCGGTCTAAATCAGGCATCCCCAAACTCGGTCCTCAAGGCCCCCTGTCCTGCAGGTTTTAGAGGTTTCTTTGCTCCAGCACAGCTGATTTTAATTGAAAGCTGATTAACAGGCTTTTGGTCTACTGCAATCATTATAACCAGCTGTGCTGAAGCAGAGAAACCTCTAAAACCTGCAGGTCAGGGGGCCTTGAGGACCGAGTTTGGGGATGCCTGGTCTAAATAATATCACCACCATGAAAAAATGGTGGCAAATACTGACTGCATTTCACCAAAACCCACCAAGAAACACAGGGATTCATGCTGGGGGTTTCTTTCCTTTAGCAGGGACAGGAAAGCAGGTCAGATGTCAGGGCACATATTTTGCTTTTTAATGTCCTCCTTTTAGTTTACTTCTTAGTACTTTATTTTTTTCTACCAATATTTTGGTATTATTTTGATTTTCCTCTGCACCAACCAAAGTCATGTAGAGGTTTGACTGCAGGGTTTCACTGTTTTCATCAAAAGCTTGTATACGGTCCATTAAGGCAGGACTTTACTGTTACTGTTAGGTAGAAAAGCGTTTACTTCTATTCATTTGCATTGATCTACACTCTCGCTACAACGCCCTCTTCCCTTCTATGTAGCAGCAGACCCACACTGGGAGTATTACTGCCACCTAATGGCCCACAGTTGGAAAGTCAGGGTCTTATGCTACATTCAGACCACATGCGATAGAAGCACCTGAAGCTGCTAGTTTACATGCAAAGTCTATGGTTGGCTCGCATCATGGCACAGCAAAAGGACCTGCAGCGTGTTTTGAGCAGCACATCTTGACGCATCTGAGCAGCGCCTCATGAGCTTCTGAGCATTTCAGTCGTGTGTCATGCTTCACAGGCAGCAGAAGCTAGAGTTGGAAAAATTTAACTTTTGCTGCTCGACGCGCCACATCAACCAATCAGAGAAGCTGATCTGGGAGCTGGCAGGAGGACAGACACAGCACTACTGACACAGATCGCTATGATCACTCCACCGAAACAGTTTATTAACCCCTAAATTAACTTAAAATGTTGAAGCCTGCCAGCAAAATATTTATAATTCTGGTGCTTGCAGTTTGGATCACATACATGAAAACCGCTAACATCTACTTCCTGCCTCCATGAACAGTAGAGGAAAACCCAGAAGAAGCCACTGGGACAGAGGCAGCTGTTGAAGGGGATTCCTAGTGACAGAACATCGCCGGTATGTGGGGGTTTGGGTGGCTCTGACAGCAAAATAATATTTGAAGGCAGGATCATAATCTTGATGAACTGACTGCACAGATGAAGCTTTGAGGTTGACTTTCTCACCTAAAAACATACCTAACTACTTTTTACCCACTTATAACAGCAAATATAGCAAAGCAACTCTCTGCCACTGAACACAGGAGCAGCAGAAGCATCACATGCATCTGTACACGCTTTACTGGACTTCATGTGTACAAGCATTTCAAAATGAAGCAACAGGTGCTTTTTGTTGCTCAAATTGTGTGAAGAGGAAAAATAGCATTACTCCTGTTAAATGCGAAGTGACCAAAACAGTGCGTCTCTGCAATTTTAGAATTACCTTTTGGTAAACTGTGATCATATTGCAAATGCAATTAATTGCACAGCAATATCCTCAGCTAGAGATATCTTAGAAGAACGGGCGAAAAATATATTTTATTTTAAATCAAATCCAATGCGTTGTTTTCGTACTCTCTTTCACATAAAATCCCAGTAAAATACATTCAAGTAACTAGTTATAAAAAAACTGTATATGGTTAGTGATGAGATTTAAGGTTAGTTTTTTCCAGCTGCCATGTATACGGACCTCTTGTTGCGTCTCTTCTTCTTGGTCCATGGTGATTGGTTGGGTAACCAGCACCCCTAACAGAGTAGCCCAGGTCTCCTCAAACTGAGTCCTGCTGCTCCAGCCTTCAGACAGAGCAAGCACAGTCCATGTTATTGACAAAAAGTTAACATTAGGTTAGACGTACCTTGAAAGTTATTTCAGAACAATAAAATAAAAATGTGTCATTATTATGCTGGAATGCTTTATATTAAACCAAGTATATTATCCAACGGTGCATTAGCATCTCTGTACCCAAGGTGTTGATGCGGTACAGGAATTCCCTGAAGACATCCTTTTCCTGTAGGAAGTCCACAGGGATCTCTGGGAGCGTAGTGCCGAATTCTCCTCCTGCCTGAGGGGACCAGCCCAGCTTCCATACCTGAACACAAACACATCTATTAATACCACATATTCCCATTTAGTTATGGATCTGAACCACAAACGCTGCTTTTTCTCTTTCAGAAACCAACCAGTGGAGGTACTCTTGTGTAGCTGTTGACCAGTGGCAGACGTGAAATGCTGATGATGATGTTTCTTAACGTCGGTGTGAGGAAAACGGGAAATGCAGAGTTTTTAGGGTGACCCAAGGAGAGGACGCTCTGCAGTCCTTCCACCAGCTCTGCCATGATCTCACATGCTCGCCACTCACACTCATCTGTAGCAGACACATTGTTACTTAGAAAAATAAAAGATGGGGAACAAAGAACGCCAACGAATAAATATTAGCATGTCTGAAATGATTCTCACTGTTAGGATGGGCTGAGTCCAGCTGATCTTCATCGTCTCTTTCTCCTTGAGCTTTTTTCTTCTCTGAAGGCAGCAGCCGCTCACCGGGATGCACAGCCACTGGGAGGCAAAATGAACAAGTAGCAGAACTTAAAATATAAGATTGTTGCAAAGTTTACATAATCTGTGAGAGAATGCAGCCAGCATAGCTTTCCTTACCAGCAGCGATGATGAGGTGTAGGCAGTAGATGAGGGAGCAGGTGTGTGTCTTGTACTCGAAGGTAGAGAGCTTGTTCCACACACAGGGCTGCTGCAAGGCCAGGCACAGACAGGAGAGAGCCCACTGTAGGTCCACACTCAGTGGCAAGTGGTCCTGAAGCAGCCGCCATACAACCACCTGGACAAAGAGATGATTTGAGATCATTTTCATTTCATAATGCTAATTTAAATGCTGAAAAGACTTTATGAAAACTAATCCATACTGCAGATTTAATGTCTTAATCAAATCCGACAGCAAACAAAAGAACCCTTTAGAAGTTCTCCAGAGGCTTTCTAACACCCGGCGTGTGTCGTGTTTTACCTCTGCAGCCGTGCAGGTGAAAGACGTGATGAGGTGCTCCTTGTCAGAGGGAATATGTAGTGATGAAGGCAGCTGATTCACACTCAACAAATACTGGGACAAAGCCCTGCACAGCGCCAAAACCCTGGGATAGAAACCCGGCTCATCTGAAAATAACACAACAATCATTGCTTTTTCAGTGGTTTTGACATAAAATAATAAAAACTGGGTATATTATTATCAAACCTAAGACTATCTTCATCTTCCTTATCAATGCTATTAAAAATCAAGATTTAATTTATTGTGATCTTATTTTTTACTGTTTCACTATGAAAACATGGACTTTCTTTATTCATAAAAACACTACTACCGTATTTTGGCGACTATAAGGCGCATATAAACGTCTTTTTTTCCCCTCTTTTAGTCTTTTAGTGCGGTGCGCCCTATGTGTGTTGTTACTGCGGACGTTGTTGAGACCACCATGAGAACGTTAAAGGGGGAGGTGTGGACAGAAACTGCCGCCTATGGTGATTTTTAAGAGAAAGACTTTGCCTAAAAAGACTTTTCCAGCTGGAGTCGTTACTAAGGCAAATGAAAGGGCTGGATGGATGAGGAGATGATGAAAGCGTGGCTGAGGGAGGTGTATGTAAGGAGACCAGGTGTTTTTTTCCACACATCACCATCGCTGTTAATCTGTGACTCCATGCGTGCCCATCTCACAGCCGATGTCAAAAACAAGGTGAATCAATGAACGCTGTGCTTGCCGTTATCCCGGGGGGTCTGACAAAGGAACTTCAACCACTCGACATCAGTGTGAAGCAGCCGTTCAAAGTAAGGCTGCGAGCGGCGTGGGAGCGATGGATGACCGACGGAGACCACAGTTTCACGAAAAGTGGAAGGCAGCACCGGGCAGGTTACGCCACCGTTTGCGGATGGATTGTAGAAGCTTGGACTAACGTGTCTGCTGGCTCTGTTGTTCGAGCTTTCGCAAAAGCCGGCATCATTTCCAAGGAGCCGCCCGGCACGGAAAGTGACTCTGACAGCGAAGAAGGGGAAATTGGCATGTCTGATTTAGCGCAGCTGTTTAATTCAGAAACAGGGGATGATGATTTCGATGGGTTTGATTAATGCTTTGTAATAAATAAATGAATAAAGCACAAACATACTCAGTTTTGCCCCCGCTGTATTTTTAAATACGCAGTAGAGGTATTTAAACGTAGTAGAGGATATGTACCTGAATATAAAACCCGCGCCCTATAATCCGGTGTGTGTTAAATACAGTAGTGGCACACATAACTGAGACTGCATCTTTTAGTACGGTGCGCCTTATGGTCGTGAAAATACGGTATTATTCTAGTCATCACCATTACTATGATAAATGATAGTACTAATACTGTCATTAATACATTTATCATTGTTAAAAGTAAATGTTGTAGTTGCCAATATCCTTCCTTGAATAGAAATGATTATTATCATCCTAATTCTCATTAGTATCATGATAACAGGTCACTATTAGCAGGACTGTTATTATTAGAGATGGACCAAAACATCGGCTGGAAGATTTTAGCGTTTTTTTCCTCGTGTGTTTGCAAGATCTATTCTACAGATTGTAAAATATGGATTATCTTTTGTCCAACCAATATTCTTCTTATTACAATGATCATTATCAGTGTTTTAATTTCCATTATTATTACAGTATCAGTATCATCACTACTATTAAGTACAGTTTTCATCCCTGTTAATATAACTGGTATTATTGCTGTCCCTATAACCAGTATCATCAGTCACTGTTATTATCATGATAAGGCAAGAATCAAAGACTTATCCTGAATGTTAAGCCCCCTCCCCGCTCACCGTACACATCCCCCAGCTGGTTCCAGTACGTCTGGGGTTCAGGTGGTGGCAGGAAGGGCTGGTGGGGGACAGGAAGTGACCCAGTAACTGCAGCCAGCTGCTCTAAGGTCACCTGCAAGGCTGTCTCCAACAACAGAGACCCCTGACCCCGGGTTAACCGCTGCACCCCCAAACTCAGGCATGGACACAACAGACCAAGATTAAAATCCTGAGAAAAAAAAACAAAACAACAAAGTTACAGTCAAGATCTAATTTAATCCACTCTTGCATGAGGAAATGAATCCATAAGTCCATATTTGTTTTGTCGGTTGGAATCGGGTGTTTTCAACAGATGTTTTGTGCATCTGTGTTATTTATTACCTTGCAGCTCATGACACTCAGCAGATCAGCAGCAGGTAATTTAGTGAGTAGTTCTGTTGTCTCCAGTAAGGAAACATCTCCACCAAGCGAGCACTGGGACTTCACCAGAGCAACATACCACTCCTACAAAGATGAAACATTTCCAACAAGATTTGCTTCTTGTTTAGTAAAACAGGAGCTCAAAGGTGTTCCTGAAAGTTATGTTGTTAACATTAGCTTTCTATTCATTACCTTGTCTGCAGCAACATTTTCAGGGGGTATAGGAGGATCCCCATCCAGAGGGTGGGACGTCACTGGAGGTTTCGGGCTACTGGTGTCAGCGACAGTGGCTCTGAACCTGTCCAGCAGGGAGTAGAACCTCTGATGCCTTCAACAGATAAACAGAGATGACCTTTACTTCACTTGTTTCCTCATTGACAGACCATAATATCAAACTCTTATCAGGTGTGCAATACAAGAGAATTATTCAGCTACAGGAGAAGCAGAAACCACAAGTTGTGAAAGCAGACCTTTGAGCTAATCCGCTGGTCTGGAGGTATTCCTGGATTCTCTCCAGTTCCTCCACAGGCAGCTGGGCTATGCTGTTCTGTAGGGGGCAATATATGGAGCCCAAAGGATTCATTTATTTAAAAAAAAAGTTTTCCACCAACCTTCCCACCACATTCACATCTTGGTATCATCATTACACTTCCACATATTCACAGTCACCTGTAATGTCTCAGCCAGCAACATTTCTACTCTGCGGCATGCTAGCGTATCCACCATGCGTGCCAAAACCCTGAAGGGCGTATTGAGTAGCTTGTCTACGTAGAGCATGAGAAGAGACCCAGACTGACTGAGGTGGATGCCTTCCAAACACTGCAACGTCTTCTTCAGCATGGTGGGCTAGGAATTCCAAATAAATGAAGAGATGTCAGGAAAAAGAAAAGGAAAAACTCTGAAGGATCCGGTGACAACAGGACTGAGCATTGAGAAGAAGGATTAAATGAAAAACTATTCAGACTTTAAGCAGGTTTTTGTCTTACAGTGGTGAGATTGTCACATCGAGACTGGATCGCCTGAATGAAGAGACCACTGGCAGCAGAGTTGCGGTGGATAGCGCTGATGAAATCTTGTACTGGAGGCTCATGGGAAAGGCTGATTAGGTCGCGCACGTGGTTGACGATCAGCCAGGTCAAATGCTCCGAGTCGTGGAGATTCTGACACTAAAAAGCAGCACAATTTACAAATTCATTCTAGTAGGATGCGGCTCTGTAGGGCTAAGGCTACGTTAACATGCACTCACATGTGATCCAAATTGGATCTTTTTAATGGCAGTCCGAACAGCCCTATTCTGATCCTTAAAATATCATCCACTTCCATGTGGTACTAAATCTGATATGTATCCAATCGTATTTAGTGCCTGCAGTCTGAATGGAACCCATTTTATTGGGTGGCCATTGTTATTTATTTTTTTTCCAAAGTTTATTTACGCTTAACATGTGGTACAACATAAAGACATATAAATAGTTATATAGATAACAATGTACCTTTAACATATAAACATAATTGGGCTAGAACAAACCCCATTATACCCACATATATACTCCTATACAGAATACAAAAAATATATAATAAAAAATAAATAAATAATAATAATGATTAAATAAATAAATACAAAAAAGGATCAAGCCAGGTGAACATAATGAGAAGTGGCCATTGGGTGGCCATTGTTAGTTGTGCTGTTTTTTTCTTACTTTCCTTCTCTGTTAATGATGTTGTCATGTTGCTGGCAGATCCCATAAAATAGGAGTTTATTAACACAAAGACACTGGGCATCAACTAGGTGTGTAAGTAATAATTGTTTTGTATCAATGCATCGATCCAACAGCCGACGATCCGATGCATCGACACGTCCCTAAGAGTATCGATTCATGTTTTTTTTTTGTCCTCCGGTCTATTTTATTTTTATTTGCTCCTGGGTGTAATTCTCCCTCCCGTGTTGCGGTGGCGCTAAACCTATTTCGCCCTCCTGCCTTGCTTCCTGGTTATTCGTTTACAGCAGTGTGTTGCAGCAAGCTTGACACAGACATTTTTAAATTATGCTCAATATTGAAGTGTGGTCTGTGCTACACACTGTGGGTCTAGATACGGCCGAGGCGGTGAGGAAGTGGGAGCGAGTTTAGTCCGACGACGGAGGGACATGAGGGCCAAAAGGGGCGGAGATCCAGGTGGAAAAAGGGTCCCAGCGTTCTTGCACACCTCACTCTTCTAGCGGGTCAAACTTCACGAGTTGTTTTCCGCAATTTGATTCATAAAAACAAAACAAGCTGGCCTCCTGTCTGCGGCACCGTTTGCGGTCAGCTACAGTTTGGGAGAGGTGCAGCGGAGCATCTGTGGAGGGAGCGGGGAAGTCTGGAGCCGAGGTATTGCATTGCACTCATTGCACTGATTATGTGCAGTAATTTTTGATGCAACGTTTCTACTTCTGTTATTTGCTGTTGTTTCTAAAATAAATAAAAAATGCATAACGATATTACGGCTTTCATTGATTTATTTCAAACTTGAAACTTTGTCTAGCCTGTAAGGTGTAAAAAAAAAAAATTTTAATTAACCGATTAATCAAATCGAATCGTATCGTGGTGTATTCTTGAGTATCGAAAATAATCGAATCGTTGGGTCAGGAAATCGATACTGAATCGAATCGCCATGATGGATGTGATTTAGACCCCTAGCATTAACCATTATGTTTTTTTGTTTTGGGTTTTTTTCTTTAACAGGACTTTAATCAACACTTCTAATCAGAGTCACATTCATCATAATTTCCATTAACACTGGACTGCTGTGTGATGTCTACAGTATTCCTCTACGCTTGCGCTCGCTATGATGTCCTGAACCATTCAGAATGAAGTCTGATAATGGTTGAATATGAAAAAAATAAATAAAAATTCAGAGGAAAACAAAAAAATCCGAATAGAGCATGATTGTAGCCCAAATCTCATCTTTGCAGTAACTGAACAATTATTCTTGTAAAGCTTCACTTTTCCTGCCTAAGATTTTCAGAGTTTAAAGCCTATTTTAAATTTGTTTAAAATTTGAGGAGAAATTATCAAAATAACAATAGCAGTTATTTCTGCAGTGGGCATGGATAGATGGACAGACGGATGTTTCCATAATGTTTTCCTTTCAAGACGTATCAAGACATTCTGATGAAATTCCATGGTTCTAGCTTGCATAGAAGCCGTGCTCTTAAATTATGAATGAACCTTGAATCTGTACATCCACCTCAATAATATAAGCTCAAAATTTAATCCAAATTACAGTCAGCAGTAGCTTTCTCACCACATAGTCACAGAAGAGAATTAGGGCTCCCCTGCGTACGATCTCCCTGTTGACCATCGCTAGCCGGGACTCTGGCTTTTCTTCTTCACCTTCCCCAGAGGAATGTGGACTTAACAGCTTAGTGCATGAGAGGCTATGCCCCCTGAAAAGAAGGATGGAAGAAGGGACAGACAGAAAGAGGTCGGATGGAAATCATCTCTTAATAAATTTACATAAAAGAACTGCAAGAGAACTAGCATCACTTCTGTTCATTTCTAGAAAATGTATGTGAAAGAATTTTAGAAATCAAAGTATGTCTTCTAGTTTCTTCTCACCTGGGTGTCTGATGAACCTCAGTCCACCATGAATAGTTTGTGTAGTTGATAATGAGGAGAACCTGGCACCACAACAGCACCAAAGGCGGATGGGTGGTGACGAGACTCTGGAACATGCAATTGAGTCCTTCTAAAGGGTAGTAGAGACCGGTCTCCGAACCGGCCTCGCCCTTCAGGAGACGACTGGCTGCAGCTGTGATCCTGCGAAACATTCCTGTTCATACAAAAGTTAAAGCCTACTTTCTAAATTTTATTGTGGAAACTTGAGATAAATCATTTTTAAATTCTAACATTTCTGAGTAAAAGTAGAAGAGCATGCGCTGACCGCTTTTAAAGACGTGTATGAGACACATGAGCAACGTTCCCAGCTGCTGGCAGTAAAAGGTGTGCTGCTGCTCGGTGATGTCCACTTTAATCCGTCTGCTGGAGATATCGTCCAGTAACACTCCTACTAGCTGAAGAAGGAACCTAGAGGGAGATATTGAAAAAGATATTTAATAAACTTGTATAAAATAGCCAAAGGAGTTTGTGTATTACCCCACCATACCACCCTACACACCTTGCAAAGGTTTCTTCAGGTGGAACCTTCTGTGGGTCTCCGTTGGCTTCCTGGTTGCAGCCCGTTTCAGCAGCAGGTGGGTCACTGGAGGAGGGGCTCTGCTGATGCAGGCGACGAATCGTGTAGCAGGAGAGGAGGTGTGGAGAGAGAGACAACTCATGGACCCGGGACAGGACAATGTCCTCAGTGGACTGGGACACTAATACTCTAAGCACGGCCAGGATTCCAGAAACCCACAGCTGGACAGTAGCGACGGATGCCTAGAGGTGTTAAAAAAGCTCTATTTACTCAGTAATTACTAAACTGAATGTTGTGCAGATATTGCTAACAATGAAGTGACAGCCGCAGCATTTAACACCAGATTTCTCTGACCTAACAGATCAATAGCTTCAACTCTTTACGAAAAAGTTTTTTATGAAGTTTAGGAGAGTGATCATGCGATTCTTTTTTAAGCCGTGTTCCAGAAGCACATTCATAAGGTCAGACACTGATTTTGGACAAGAGTCTGATTTTATGATCTAGACTGATTTGCCTATCAGTTATAACTTAGTTTAGTGATTCC
This sequence comes from Cyprinodon variegatus, assembly GCF_000732505.1. Classification (NCBI taxonomy): domain Eukaryota; kingdom Metazoa; phylum Chordata; class Actinopteri; order Cyprinodontiformes; family Cyprinodontidae; genus Cyprinodon; species Cyprinodon variegatus. Next base: position 123,313 of record NW_015150898.1, on the reverse strand, counting down.
ACTTTACAGTTTGGGGACAAATCTTTCTGCCGTCTCTCTGCAGCAAACATTTGAAGCCAGACTGTTTCCATAAGAACTGAAAAATCTAAACTGGTTCAATGAATAGATGTAACGTAACCTGCCAATCTGTGCTGGAGACTCATTAGCGACTGACCAATCAGTGATCAGCATCTGCCCCGAACTAAGAGCAGCAGCTTCTCTCTCTCTGACAACATGGACTCAATCTTTCATTAGGAAGGCATAATGAATATTTTATTAAAAAGATATCTAATAAAAGGCTAGATGTAAGTGAGGAAAGTTGCTACCTTAAAAGAACCTAAGGCAGAAAATGATTTGCCTGAACATTTGCTGATTAGCCAAAATGCCCCATGAAAAGCTTAAAGTATGTTTCTGTTAAAAAAATCTTGCTCTGGTTCAGTTTGGTTTACACTAACTCACTTTTCTGTGAATACGGGATGATCTTGCAGTTGTCAAACAGAGATGCTAAAAAGAAGATGTCTCCACTGTTCTTTGTGGCTTCCTTTAAAGCGCTTCTTTTGGTTTTGCTCTCTTCTTTGTGGTGTGAGGTTTGGATGGCTCCTCAGCAAGTAAAATTCGTCCAATGAGGTTCTCTATACCCTGTTAATGACCAAATCTAAAGGCCAAATCATCGCTAAAGGTCTGTAGCTACTGGATCCCCTTCACCTTTTGAATTTGAGGCCAAGTTGCTGTTATTCCCAATCATTTCTGATACAAAGAAGAGTTAACGATAGAATAATGAGTAGTGAGGACATTTTAGGACTTAATTTATAACCAAGTTAGCATCTTATCAGAAAAGCATGCTGGGAATCATTATGCTCACAAAAGCAACCCCTTCTTTCAGAAATGTTTGTGAAGCTTTTTGAACTATTAGGTACAGAGGTGACTGAATGAAATAGGTAAAGAATACATCCTACAGTACAGTAAGAATAGAGGCGGAGTCTCACCATGGTGACAGGGATAGTAAACATGCTCTTGAGCAACATGTCAACAGGTCTGAGAGAGGAGGGGGCCACGGTCTCAAACAGAGTGTTTAACACACCTAACGCCTCTGGAGAGTCCAGGAGCATCTGGCACATGATAGAGAAAAGACGAACAGGGAGTTAAAGAAATAAAACAGAGTTTGGGTATTCAAAGAGATGACTGCTTTGGTCTTCAACAACCTGCTGCTTTGCAATCATAGGAAGGATAACATCTGCGATCTGCCTCGACAGTCTCTTCCACTTGTCCTCGTTTTCTTTGTGACACTGCTGCAGAACAAGGATAAACATCTCCAGCACCTAAAACAGAAGGCCCAGGCACGTTAAGGTAGGGAAACAAACTTAGGATACCCCCTAACATTAGCCTGTTGTCGCCTCCGTCCGTACCTGATGGTACTGTACAAGTCTGAGAAGCATGGACACCACCACTTCCTTCTGGGTCTCCAGCTCTTTGCCTGCATCTGCTTTGTTTGAGCCTCTCAACACAAAAAGGTCATAAACTATGGGCTGCAAGGCAGGAATGGCTGGAGGAAAATAAATAAATATATCCTGATTAGTTAACAGATTAGTTACATCGATCAAAAATACAAACAAAGAAAATTGTGGAAGTGTTCTGCTCACCATGGGTGACGGCTTTCCTGCCGCTTGCCATGATGCCGTCACACAGCTGGATGATCTTTGGGATGCTGATGATCTGCTTGGAGTGGTATCGTTCATAAGACAGCAGCACCAGGAAAAAGAAGATGTTGGGAATGATGGCTTCAGAATCCCTGCACAGGAGGACAAACGTTTATATCCACTCAAATGAAAGGTTTTGATCTTTAGGGGGGGAGACAAACATACCTGAACTGCCCCACTTCAATATACTCAAACTGCTTTAGGACGAAGCCTATGAACACCTGCAACATAAAAAAAAAAAACATTGTTTCAGCAGGTTACACAATGTTTATGGATGGGTATATTTAAAGGAAAGGTGCATGCTTTTAACCTGATCCGAGTCCAGCAGGCAGTAGTTGACTCTGAGCTGCACCAGCTGGGCCAGCAGGTCCAGCACCTGTCTCTGCAGGGCCACAGAGGTGCTGGTGGTGTACTGCTTCAAGGCTTTGATCACGAGCGGCTCAAACAGACGGATGTGGTTGTGAATGGCATTCTGAGGAGGAGAAAAAAAAACAAAAAACTGTTAAATAAGCCAATTTAGCACACACTTATGTCTGAGTAAACATCTGAAAGTTAACGTAGTGAAAAAGCAGTGGATATGCACCTTGTCTCCCCGCTGACGTGTAGCATTTGCAATGTTAGATCTCAGTTGATTGGACGCTTTTTGCATCACGTCAAACCATCTAAACATTGAGAGAAAATGTGATCGAAATGTGAAAAAAAATCAAGGGCTGCCAGTGTTTTAATAAGGAAAGTATTTAGGATTTATTCTACTCCACTCACCCAGAGGCATCCTGCTCCTGTTCGGCCTGTACCATGTTGCGGAGGCTAGCATCAGCCAGCGCCTGCGTGAAGTGTGTATACGGAGCCATGAAGCAGTAGTGGTAGAGGCCAGGGCGCAGACTGGAGGAGCCAAGGCGGAGCGCTTTGCCCTGGGAGCGGCTGGGTCCGCTCAGCACGCTTTCATATTGGGAAGCCAGGTTGGTCCCAAACAGCGTCTTCAATAACTGAACAATAAATCGGGAATAAAATCTGCCTTTCAACCAAAACATCAACCAAATGAGTCTCTTTAACCTTCATCTAGAGCATAAAATACTTCTTCAAACTGATTTTCTCCTCTTAAACAGTGTATGGAACCATCGCACAGGGAAACCAATGTCTTTACAGGCCCTGTCGGCAGGAACCAGCCTCACTCTGTGTGGAGCAGAACCGGATGTAGCACACTGCTCAGTGCTACAGCCATGAGGACTTCCACACATAGTTAATGTAAGAAAGCCAAATTTAAATGTAGATCACAAACCTGCTGCACACAAACTGTGGCCATGGTCGGTTCTCTGGAGAAACAGGACTTCAGGTAGCCCAGGATCTCCTCTACACACTAAAAAGACAAACAGATTGTCACTTTCTGTAAATAACATTAGTCTTATGCCAGTTCTGCCTTTAGTGAAACAAAGCATAATGTTATCTTCATAAGCAGTTAAAATAAAGATAGCCGTCTAAGGCAGGGGTCGGCAACCCACAGCTCTTTAGCGACCCCTTTGCAGCTCCCTGGAGCGTTTTCAAAAACTGTTTACTTTAATATGGTGTGCAGGAGGTCAAACATGCTGTAAACCATTTGTATAATAAATAAATGTAAACAAAAAAATGTAACATTTCTGTCAATAAAAATTTGCGTCATAGCCATAGAGATCAGTGGCCTGCAACACACATTTCAGCGCGACGCGGTGCCAGGCAAACAAAGGAGTTTCTCGGACCCGCAAAGAGAAAAAAGAGAAGATACCTGATGACAACAAAGGATTTCAAAGAAGAATCATTTACTTTCATTGTGTGGAAGGATTGCCTGCATGTTTGCTTTGTAACGAGAAGTTGTCAAAAAATAGAAAGAGTAATTTGGAAAGGTATTTCCAGGGAAGGCAAGCTAAATTTGCAGCTGGCCACAAAGTTGGGAGTTAGAGAAAAAGCAGGATTGCAGAACTTCTGGAGCAATTAGTGGAGAGAAAAGATAGATTTAAGAAGTGGATTGCATATCCAAAATCCACTACTGCTGCTAGTTTTGTTGCAGGGATGGAGAACCGCTCATAGATCGAACAGGTAGCGCTCTGATGCAGGGATGTCAGTTTTCTTAAATGTTTTTCCTCGAATCCTTGAAATAAAAATAGAGGATGTGGGATTTCGGGGTTAGAGAGCTCTGCTCTGATGGATGTCAGTTCCTCTTTGGTTCCTCATGACTCCATCCACTCCTCCAAATAGAAACAAGTCCACCATAGAAAGATTCCTTTATCGTGTTTCTATAATTTCATCAATGCAACAAAACCTTAACCGTGCGGTGAACGGCGGTGAAGCAGGGCACAGTGAATTGCCCGCGGTAAGAGCGCTCACATCTTTTCTCTCACCTCATGCTGCTATGTGACATTTGCTCCAAGAACGACAATTAATCATGAATGCTTATTATATATTTAAGCCTAAATAGTCATTTTTTTTCTGAGCTAAAACGCTTACAGCCCATGTTGCCATATGAGGCCTATATAAGACTTTTACATTTTTGCAGCTCCAGACAGATTTGTTTTTTGGGTCCAATATGGCTCTTTGGGCAGTTTGGATTGCCGGCCCCTGATCTAAGGTGACAGTCCCCACCTTTCCGATGTCATGAAGTGTGGCCAGCTCCAGCAATTGAGACAAAACATCCAAGGCAGCATGCAGAAAACCACCAAACTTCTCCTGGTTACTGTAAAGATCCAAAGTCACCTGGAGGAAAGGGAAGCCCATTTTAACAACCTCTGCAGCCCATCAAAAAAAGTGCGGAGGAAACAGGGAATTAATTCTGACCCTATAGTTGGCATGTGTGGCTTTCAGTACATCGTAGAGCTTCAGGTAGGGAGGAAGGTGGTAGAAGCTGCCCAGGGTGATCGATTTATTCACTGCTGCTGATGCTGTGCTGTCCGTTTGCCTGCCTGCTTAAAAATAACAGCAAATATTATTATTGTTTTACATGTTTAAAAGTAAAAGATTAAATGTGAGTGAGTGCAGACTGACCTGTGTTGATTTCGTTGCTCTTCTTTGGGCTCATGGGGGCAGTGTTTGGCTCAGCCGTCTCCTTCTCCTTCCCTTTCCTGCGGATGGGACTGAGGGACGGGGTGTTACTCAGAGACGGGAGCGCAGCCTAGAGAAATAAATAAGAAAAAGGTCAAGAAATTCCAAGAAATTCCACACTTTTCCAAACTAATGATTTCAGATTTTTGTAAAAAAAAAAAAAAATCTTTTTTCTTGATATATACACTCCACAGGTCATGAAACAACAAGATGGTTGTGGTGCATAAAGTATGCTTGCTGAGACTGAAAGCATTTAGTTTGTTTAAATGAATAAAAACAAGTGCATGAAAAAAAACATTCTACGATTACATTATTTTTCTTTTTCACCTTTATTTCTTGTATAGCTTAATTTAGAACAAAGCATCACTGTGTAACTTTTAGCCACAAGGTGACCCAGGCAGCTAAATTAAAAGTTTAGTCCCCTGGCTGCGCTGCACTGAGCAAAATTAAACATCCTCCCTTCAATGCTTTGGAATCTGATAGCAGACAACTCAGGGCCAGCAGATTGGAGGTCATGGAGTTACTTGTGAAAACATGGAAACATTCACCCTTCTAGATTAGAATCAGGGAGGCGTTACATTGATTTTAGGCCTTAAAAAAAAAAAACTTTTAGCTAAGTTGGCTCTCCAGGTTAGGAGAAGCTCAGATTGCTGAGAAGTGTCATTTTCAGTGTTGGACGTTTTACTTAAAGAGTTACTAGTTATAGTTAATAGTTACTACTCCTAAAAAGAAACTCAAGTTAGTAACTCAGCTACTGCAGTTAATTGTTATGATCCAATCTGTCGAAGAATACGATTAATAAATTAGATAATTAATTTCAAATTTAAATCTGAAAACTAATCTGCACTATTTCGACACTTGTGGATTGACTGCCTGTTAAATTTGGCCTCACTGCAGCTATAAAATAAAGATAATTAAACCCAGCAGCTTAGTTATTCTTCATGAGCTTGCCTTCACTGCTGGTCCTGGTGGCGTGTCGTCCAGCACGTGGGCGCAGATGTTGAGAACCTTTAGCAGATGAGAAAACAGCTGTTCCACCATGGCCACCAGGGAGCGCTCTGACAGCGCCGCCCAGGGTTCCTCTATTTTATTTGGGCCTGGGTTGGGGTTCCCAGAACTTCCTTCCTCCTCTCCAGCCCAGGGGTTGCGTAAGCATTTAGGAGCCACCGCTGAGAACATTAGCATCAAAGTTTAGTTTCTCTTAATCGGGATGATGAAGTAAAGAGTGCGACAGAATTTAAAATGAACCTTAACAAATGAATCTGAAATTTCTCACCAGCAAGCAGATTGCCACAGAGCAAAAGTGCATCTTGGTGTGCAGAGAGATCCAGAGGAAACCACGCAGAAGACAGCAAGGAGAGCACCATGTTGGCCACTCCTACAGTCAGTGTCCTCCGCTCAGAGTCCCCTGCAGATGAGGGGGGTGCTGAGGAGGCTGAAGCACTGCTGCTCTGAGACAAGCTGCAACAACAAGAAAATCTAAGTCTAATCTGACATATAAAAAAAATCTAGAAAAAAATCAGAACAAATCTAAGCCTCAGACCTCAGGGTTCTGCCTCTGCTGCGGCTCAGGCTAGAGCGAGAGGAAAAGTTGCTGCTGGAGCTAACGTAGCCACAGTGCCAGCCTGTGCTCCAAGAACCAACAGGAAAATGTGACGCCAGGAGGCACAAGGCCTCACAGCAGCCAAACTGCAGAGAAAGAAGGAACATATTTCTGTTGGTTAAGGGAAACACCATCAGATCAGAAGGAAGGGTCTCCTGAAGACTTACGGTTAGCGCTCTGGAGGTAGAAGATGTGAAAGCATGGGAGACTGCAGTAACAACTCTGGACAAGTTGTTTTCCAAGGTGACGTCAGACACTGAGTTAGAGAAGCTGTAGCCCCGATACGTCCTTTAGGAAAGGGAACAGATAGGTTTTGAAACAAGGTTTAACTAAACAGTTTTCCATCACTTCTCCAATAGCTTTAAACTGTAATAAAAGGTTCTATTTTATCTATTTTTGCTGTTTTGTTTTACTTTCTCTATTTTCATGCAATCTTTCCTGTCTGTCTCTCTCTCCCCCTTTTTTCCTATCCTCTCTTTCTCTCTCACCTCCCTTTCCGTCTCCATTGTATGCAAATTCCCTCCCCAAATCATTTTTTTATAAAGTTTAATATAATAGTTAAGTATCAAGCGGAACCTTATAGTAACACTCATACTGGTCTGCTTGGGAAAGCAAAGCTGTAGGGCTATCATTTAGCTCCGGGACATCTATTCCCAGAGCCATACTGGCAAAATAGGACACAAAGAAATTTAAAAAAGTCTTATCAAACTAGGAGCAATTTTAATTCTTTTACAGGAACTTTTATTCAACATTTGCTTTAAAACAGCAGCAAGCAATCAAGTTCCTTAGACCTGTCCAAGTGGATTACAATCCAAGGTAAACATGCAAGTATGGGACTTTTAGAACATTTTGATTTATTTTTTCATACAAAAGAAGCAACCTGCATTTCTACAAGTTAAGAGCAATATCTCTGTCTGGGATAAAATATGTCCTACCCTGATAGCATAATCTAAATCATAGATCAGATCAAATCCGATGAATATTCAGAACCTGAAAAATCTGATCCTTTTCCAATGTTTGAAGCTACGGTGCTTAGTGCTCCCAGGTTTTTCTAAGATCTTTCCTCTTTAAACCAGAGCATCTCTGGAACTCTGTTTCAACATTTTGTTTTACACAACTAAAAATCACAGTTTATTTTAAGACATATCAACAATAGGTTAACAGCTAATCATTTTATTCCTACTGTAAATTAAGAAGGAACTGTTAGGGAAGGCTGATAATCACCAGCTGAGCCAGTTTCCCTCTTTTAGCTTAAATAAACATTTTGGAAGTTTTTCCTATCTTTATAATGGCCTTTTTATTTGACCCTTAACAACTAAAACATTGTTTAATGAACAGACTGAGACCTCAGTAGTTCAGCCTGAAGCCTATTTTCTTTAATTTGCTTCAGGTCAGAAGTTCCCACACCGTTCAGCAGATGTGACGTCAAGCACGTACATCTTAAATGGGTCCGACCTGGCAAACAATCGAAGCTTTAGATTCAAGATGGATTTTTTGAGCTATGAAAACGAGCAGAAGAGTGCTGCAGTTCTGCGTTTCGGCCACAGGTGGCATTATCATTCAAAAACTCAGTAATGCCTCTTTAAACTCCAACAGACTTGAAAAGCCTGAGATCATCCTTCAATTTCTTTTCTTTTTTTATAGAAGTACCTTGTGATCGTGCTGACTGTGAACTGGGAGGGGGGTTGTGTCTCATGCATAAGTAGCTGCAGGTAGACTGAGCTCTGGTCCCGTGCAATCGCCACCACTGGGTCCACCTGGCCTTGGTCGCAGTCAAAGAACAATCGTGGAACTAGTCTGGAAGAGAGAGGCGCAGCGGAAAAGGAATTCTGTTTTAATATCTTGGGTTATAGAACAAGCCGTTGCTGTGATGATCTTTGGAGTAATCTTGTAGTTCAATGAAGTACTGTGTGGTGAACCAGTATACCTGCTGACAGCAGAGGCTGCTACGTGTCGCACTCTAGGATCGTCATCTCCCAACAGATGTATGACTACATCATTTAGGACCCTGTCCTGGATCCGCAGGCGCTAATTCCGACAAAAACAGGAATAAAATATCTAAATAATACACTCACTTTCACACAGAGAAAAAGAAAATTGTTAATAGCTTACCCCAGTGTAGTGATGATCTCCTTTGTGTAAAGTTTCCGTTTTCCTCTCCAAGAAATTGATCAATCTAAACCAAAATAAAGTAAGGTAGAAGCTAAAACTCATGCAAACCATCTAATGTTTTTTTTTTTTTTTTAAACAGCACGCAATTTGAATCCTACCTGAAGTCTAACTCAGAAAGAGTCTCCAGGAGCTCAGTGCGAACAAGCCAGTAGGAAGAGTCCCGCAGAACAAAGAGGTCTATCACCAGCTGCAGGCCGAGCTCGCTCAGTGTACTGCTGCACAGCGTCATGATGCAGTGCTGAAACACACAAGCATAGATGGGATTCAGTAACTCCACCCAGATCACATAGTTAACACTCCTGTAGGCTCAACCTACCCTGACTGCAGCACAAGCCATCTTGCAGGTGACAGAGGACTCATCTTTTAAAGCTTTCTGAAGCAAAGGCACCAAATCCACCAGGGACAGGGGGTTACCTACAGGACAGAGACTCCATGATTTATATTCAGACTTTCCTCATGTTAGCAGGACGTTCAGCACCCAAAAACACAAACCTGTTGCACTTTGCACACTGGCCAGCCAAGTGTGTATGTTGTAACGTGTTTTGGTAAGCGCGGCTTGGATGATGGCACCACAGAGAATGGCTGTGGCGCCTCTGATCTGAGGGTCTCCGTGTGCAATAAGACCCAGAACGTCACTGACGTACTGCTGCTCTGCAATTGAACACACAAAAACAGAGTCAAGTGAGAACCTACCAGAAAGATTAATGCATCACCCTCTGCATCATGTGATTTTTATTTGGCCTGGGAAATTAGTTGCATTACAATTACAATTTAACAAGAAGCGATTTCTAAATAGCAGAGACATTCAGCATGTCTGCTTCTGTCGCCTCAAACCTCAGTCGGCATCGGCAGACAGTTGTTCACACTGGGCGTGTTTGTGTGAGGGATTGCTTTCGAGTCAATGATTTGATGCAATTACTTGGTTTTCCTTATGGCGCTGTCACGATTTGACGATTTAGCCAGCGTATGCCGATGTACAAAAAATTTGTCAGAAACGCTGGTCTACGTTGGATAAGTTATGGATAATTGTTATATAAGTTGAGCACGCGATGCACGCTGGCACACATTGACATACGGAAAGTACGTCAATTCCTTGACGTATGCCAGGGTGTGCTCATACATGGGCCATAAGTTACAGGTAAGTTATGTGATCGTTGACACGCGTTAATAGTAAGTTACTCATTAGTCATGGTGTTTACCTTATCCAACCTGTATCATCCCCATCATAGGGTGTGCGTGAAAGTGAGTGTGATCCTTTCTTCGTTCACGCCCACAGTGACGACCAACAAACTTCCTAGCAGACATGACGCATCACACATGCAGTATCTTCACACAGGAATCTGCTGTGACTGCAAACCTTTTTCTTTTTTCGGCGGGTGGTAAACAGCAGGTAGATTAATACCGTGACTGCCAAGTTTAGAGAAATCTAAACTTCTCGTTGTGGGTAGGCCGCAAATGTTCCTGCTGGTAACGGGCCTGCCCGGTGTAGTCTGTACACCCAGATTGGCGCCATGCTTGACCCTCTATAACATGAGATTTTGGTCTCAAAAACAATGATATAAGTCTAAGAGAGTACTGCCCAGTATCCTCCTGGCTTATTAAAATGGGTGCCAGTGCAACTAGAGACAGGGTTGCTACTGTGTGAGCGAAGCTGTCTCTCCAGCGTGTTTGGAGATGGACGAGTTGTGAAATGGCGAACCAACCTCCCCAGTGGGCGATGGGACCAGCCCGCAGGGGTAGCATTTCCAGTGCCAATACCCTCGGTGGCGACGGCCATGAGCCCTGCTACTGAAATCTCCCAAGAGAGAAAGTCTATATCAGTTTGAACGCAAGCCCAGGAGGAAAACTGGTGCAGTCGAGGGTAGATCTCACCAAGTTAGTCCCCTGGAGGGCCCTCAGTGGTAGCTGAATGACTGACTGCCTATGGTTCATCAGAAGGGTAGAGCCAGAGACAGTTGTGCTAGCACCAAGGAATGAAGAGGTCGTCACAGCCTCGAACACACTTACTGAGCCCGTCTCCAATGGCTCGCCAGGAGTGGGAGAACATAACGCCTCCACTCCCACAGAGATAAGGATTCTCCTATCCACAGTAAGCCCCTTTTCCAAAATCAGGGACCCTCGTTGGACCGCTACGGTTAGTGACCTCATCGCATTCCCACTCCCACGGGAAAGGTACTTGATCCCGCAGTGCCTCAAGAAAGTTTACTCCCACCCAAGTTCAAGATGGCAGCACCAAAAGGCAGGGGCTGGCAACAGCACTCGACAATTCTACAAAATATGCCGACTAGAACGATCCATACTATGCATCTAGCCTGTGTATTTGTCAAAGTCTCGATTTGTGACTTGATTAAAGTTTCAACAATTCAACTCTTCCCAGAGGCTTTGCAGGGAGAACAGTCCATGGTGGGGGTGTGAGGTTGTGACAGATGATGATATGGGCTTAGGACAGGCAGCGCTGGGTTGAAATGTCTTTAATGGAGTGAAGAGGAGCTTTTAGAATATTCTAGGACGTTGGCATACGCTGGCTATATCGTCAAGGTATGACAGTGCCATTAGATAGAAAACTTTGAACCAATCTGACTGCAGAGAGTAGAGAGAGATGCAGCTAGATGCATTCATCCAAGTACTTGTAAGCACTTTTTCTAAGGTCATATGTAGTACATTAAAAAACGTATCAAAGCAATTTGTTGATATAGAAAAACGAAGAATTGCTTGAAAGTGTAAATTTAGCTGAAGAAAAATCCAAAAGGGATTTAAATTACACCCATATTGTATCATCACTGCACTGCCTTTTGATTGTTCAATTGTGTATATTTCATCCTCTTATCTAAAACGATGAATGGATGCGTCTTCATCTCACACAAGTTTAATGATTTCATTAAAATGAAAATTATTTTTGCCAATAAAAAAATACAACAGACAAGCTTAAAATATTTCAAATGGGGTCCTACTTGTCTTATTTAATTTGCATGATAGGAATAAAAAAGGTAGCATTTTCATGTTGATACAAAAATGTTTATGCCTTTAATTGTTAGTCATTTTTGATCCTCTTGGTATTGAAAATCTGACCTAAATCTGCTTTAAACCAATGTCCCCCCCAAGCTAAACAAAGCAAAAGGCTAATTCAGTCCTGCAGATAACCAAAACAGACTAAACGTGCAATCATACCTGCAACCGGTTGGCCATCCAGTGGCTCCAGGTAGAGAGAGTTAAAGAAAGCTTCAGGATGCAGCGCTGCTGCTGCTCCAACACAGCTGACCGCCAAGGCCTTCACACTCACTCGCACCTCTTTATCAGGGATCAACCCTAAAGAAACAAAAAAAAATTATATATCTTTATAGCTAAACATGACATGAAATCTTACAATGTTTGACCACATCTCTAAAATGTAAATGCATACTTTCATAAAAATACTAAAAAAATTTGTATTCTAATATCGGGATGAACTATTTCAAATATCCACATGGTCTGTTTGAAGTTGGAGCTTGAAGCAGCTACTTACCATTTTTTTGGCCTGTGAGAAGAAAGGAAGCAGCAAGAAGTCGCACACAGTGCACAAGTGGCTCCGCCCTCTGGTCTGTATAGTGTCCAATCGGACCCTTAATCCGTGACGGCTGCCAGAAAACAATCCAAAAACTGATTACTATGTCATTTATTGTCTAATTGACCAAAGCTAAACATTTTATTTTGTATTACTGCATTTACTTTATTATCAGGTTCGGGTTCTGCAGGTTCTTCCTTTGGGATGAAGCGGTCCACGCTGCTGTCTGATCCCTGGCGATTGTGACCTCTGCCGTCAAACAGGTGAGGCTTACTCAGGGCTGCAAATAAAAACAAAAAATATATATATATTCTCATTGATATAATAAAGATCTCCAAAGGTTTCCATATACAGCTGCGTTCAGAAACATACCGAGGGCTGATTGCAAGAATGGCTCTGATGGTTCTTCCTGGGAGGAGGATGCTGCTGCTCCTTCATCTTCTTCATCCTGTAGTGTTCCTATCTGCATGCCAGAGTACTGGCTCTCGCTGCCATCCAGGACCTTTTTTTTTTTTTTCACACACACAGGGAAATCAGAGTAAATCCAAACTTTACATAAATTTGGTGAGATAGGATTATTGAATCATGCTAAAAAAAAAAACATTCACAGAAAATCAGCAGAACACAGGGGGAAGCATCTGCTGATTTTATACAAACACAGCTCCAATAGTGCAGGGAAGGAACAAGCTTTTGCTCGGGAGAGCTTGATTAGAAACAAGGAATCCTGTAAGACATTATGTTTGAATTATGATTACAAGTTGCAGTTATTCTTTATTTCTTTCACTCAACTGGAACAAAAGCCTTAAGGTCTTCCAACAACAGGGAGAAACTAATCTAAAGGAAGAAATAAGAAGGTAAAGCGACTCTTCATGCTTAATTTTTGACACCTCATTGCAAAGCCAGTCACAGCTCGGGTCAAAGGTTTTTTTTGAAGAGCATCACTCAAAATGAAGGGAAAGAAAGAGGCAGAATCTACCATCCACAACACAAGGAGGTAAAGATGCCATCACAACCGGGGCAGAAATGAACAAGCCAACCAAAGAAGAAGGAATGAGGGAAACCCAATGTTTCAAAACGAGCAGGAACCTCTCTGCCTTTTCCAAATGTCAAATTGTCTGACCTTGTCACTAGTGCTAGAGGAGGAGGAGGTGGCATAGAAGGAGGAAGAGGAGGAGGAGACGGATAGAGAAGACGACGATGAAAGAGAAGCAGTGCAGACGGAGGAGTCTGTGGCCGTGGCATCGGGGCCCTCAGTGGGAGTTGGTGAGATTGGAGGCGGATCAACCACCTGCTGCAGGGAGGGGCGCGACTGCAGCGAGGTGAAGACAAGGATGAAGAGGGTGGGGACAAAACCATAAAGGTAGAGCTGTTAAAAAGTGTTGGTTTTGTTATCGCTAAACAAGACCTGCAAGAAGAATGAAAGATATTTGCTTTATTAAAGAACGCCTTAGGAGGAGATTAACCTTTCAAACAAGTGGTTCTAAAAAAAAACACATCCTATGTTAAGAATGTCATAGATATTCTTATTGAAAAAACCTGAAAGAAAGGAAGGAATGGAGAGAGAAAGAATAGAAATTGACATTTAAAGGGGGATAGTAATGTTACACATTTTCTTTTACCAATACACCTGTAGTTAATTCAAGTTGCTTTCAAAGTTCTTATTTGTGTGTTTTACGCTTAGTTTTTGCTCAATTTGTTAGTGAATAAAGTCCTTTGTGTATTTTTACGACACTGCCTGACCAAAGGTAGGATACTGGGTATGTCCTCCAAGGGTAAACAAAGTAACGGGGTAAGCAAGTTAGCACGTTCTGGAGAAAAAAACATTTTGATCTTAAGATGGATACTGTTATTAACTGAAGCTAAAGCTTTGACGCATTCAGATGAATGAGCTGATATTTAATTTAAACAACTGGCTGCTGTAAGGGCTTTTGTTTTTAAAAAAGACGTCACATCCTGATAGTTATCCGATCTTTTTCCACTGAGCCCGTTAGTTCTGTCCTGTTCTTCCAGCTCCTTTCCAGACTGATTCCGGATTTATTCTGTTGGTTTGCACTAAACAAATCTGTAGTTGGACAGCTGATATTTTTGTAACTGCCTGAATTGACAGAATCCTGGATAGGTGATGAAAAGATTGTCAGAAAATATGAAATTCTGAAAGACTGGTTTGTGTTTGCAAAGACCCAGAAGACTGAGAAATTACACCGACAATATTATCTAAAATAAATCTAATCTAGAAATCTAAATAAAAAAAAACTGTCAGCAAACTAAACATTTTCTCAAGACTAACAAGTATGTATTTCCCTGACTTTTGATTACTATGCAAAATACATTCATATATATATATATATATATATATATATATATAATATTTTGAGAGAAACTGCAGTTTGGGCTTTCCTTAGCTGTAGGCCGAAATGGTTTAAATATTACAAATATATCTTTTGCAATTAATTTATACAAGTTTACCGTTAATTGAAGTATTGAAATGAGTTTGGGACATCAAATGTTTTAATTCACTAATTGACATACTAGTTGTGAAAATACTGTATAGGGATGTTCTGCTTAGCTAAATTCTGATGGCCAGATAAGGAAATTCTGACAAATCTGTGGCAGTGATTCTACTCTTAAAAATAAAACAGCCAGCCACCTCAGAGATAATAGAAAATCTGTCATCTCTGCTTCCCTTCTCATACTGACCAGTTCCGCTACATCTGAAGGGGTAACAGCCGAGTCCGGCCCCTCTGTGGTCGTCTGAGAGGAATCACTGGGTGGAAGTGATCGGTCGTTAGAGCCTAGCGCCGCCACGCCTTCTAGCGGGTCCCCGCATTCAGGAGTGGCGTTTTCCGGTGTTGTGTAGTCGGCCGTCTCTGGTGTAACGTTGGCACCGCTGGAGCTTCGGCTAAGCATCTCCTCCTCGTTTTCGTTGTTTGATTCAGGGGATGTCCCGCCTCCGCCGCCCTGCTCCGAGGATGCACTGAGGTCCACAGAGTCCCCGGGCTGTAGGGTGCGTTGGGAAGAGCGGGGCTGCTCTGTGATAATGTCCACCTGAGTGGTAGAGGATCCATCCGCTGCAGGAGGACAAACTTTATATATAAGCTTTGGAAAAGTGACTCAACCACACACTTGAAAAGAATTTTGTAAAAAAAAGAAAAAAAAATCTGTACACTAGAACGGATTACAGTTTTTAAGTATATATGTGGTCCTATGAGCCATTATCTCCAGGAAAAAACGGTTCTATCTGCTAGTGCTGTTCGAATACAACTTTATTTTCAATACGATAACGATATTACAGCTTTGAGAATTGGCTGACATTGACCCAATATCATATTAGTATGAATCATATTGGCCTCTATTACTTATTTTATTCTGTAGAACGACAGAAAAGGCTTGATCAAGTAACAAAACAGGGAATAAAAAAGTCAACAACAAAAGATATGAAAACAACTGACCCATGTAAAATTAACCAATGAGTTAAATGCCGGCTGATAAAATCTGTTCTACATCAATAAAGGTTCTGATACATCAAGTGTATTACTGTTTTAGTTTGGATGTCAAAATAAGGAAACAGAGATTAGTATATATTTTTGTATCAAATCTTTACAAATGTTTTACAGCTAAAAACTACTAAAGATCTTGTCTGCATTTTACATCTTTCCAAACGAATCACCATGGAGACTAGGTTTAACATGGTGGTGGTAGTATCATGCTGAGGGTATGCTTTTCTCAATCAGGGATAATCCTGGAAGAAAATGAACCTTCCAGTAGGACAATGATTCTAGGCAGGTCAAACTTTAGCCTCTACTTGAGCAGAATTGGTGAAAACATCCTCTAATAAAAAAACAACCCAGTTGCTACTCTGAAAAACAGAGGTCACACAAAGTACCAATAAACCATACATTTTTCTGGTTGCAATTTGGCTGCATTACTCCTCCTAGAGTGGAGTCAATATATTAAGCTAGCATTATTTCATTAGAGATGGTGGGTTCATCTAACCTGTGAAGGCTCCAGCAGGGACCTCTGCTCTCTCGGAGTCGTCCTCCAACCCATCCTCTTCTCCAGAAAGAATCTTACCTGGAAAATTCAGAATTATTCTCAGCTAAAAGACTAAAGATTCTGCCTCATTCTGTTAAGTATCAAAGCAATGAATGTAAATCAACAGCCTAAAGGTACAGTTGGAAAGGGCTTCCTTTTCACTGCACAGTGTGAGCTGAGGTGAGCACAACATAAACAGACAAGTCACCTCTCTGCTTCCTGAGAAGAAGTGGACTGCAGGAAGACCCTCCCCCTGCTGCATAGGGCAGGAAACAGGAAACAGAAACAAAATGTAAGAGGAAAAAAGCAGCAAAAGCTGATGGAGTCTTGCAGGAAACAAAGATAATTTTAACAAGATGAAAGGAGGGGAGTTAGGGAGCAAAGACAATGGAGCAAAGTCAGAACAAATCAGAAAAAAAGTGATTAGCTAGATCAGTAGGAAGGACTGAATTAAAGGCCAGCTGAGACAGAGATCAGTGTGTGAGGATACATATTTCAAGGGCTGAACTGCAAAAGCACTAAAGGGATAACCCATCAGTCCCAACTGATTGATGAGTTTACCGATGAGCTCAACAATGCTCCCTGAGCGTGCTCGGCTCTCGGTGTCCTGACGAAACACGGTGGCATGAGGAACGCTGCCGACTGTGATGAGCATGTGCAGAAGCTCTGGCGGAGGCGTCCTAAACATCTGCTGCAGAAGCTCCAGGGCAGCTGTGACCACGTTATGGTCCCAATGCTGCGTGTAGTGTAGGGTCAGCTCATAGACCTTCAGAGACACAGGAAGTATTCAGCTCACGAGATCCAAAACATCAAGAACTGTTCTCATGCAAATCCAGCTGATCCCACCTGTAGGAGCTGCTCAGGTGTTGGCTGAACATCGGCCTCCTTCCTCATCACTCCAAAGCTCCCTTTGAGGCTGATGGTGTTTACTTGGTGCTGCAGCAGAGGCATCAGGTAGCGAAGAGTTAACAGCACCCCCAGAATAAGATGGCTGGGGTGTTCGTCATCCACTGGAAGCACCAAGCCTAAAGGAGAAGACGAAGAGGCAGATTATGTGTGTGTTAATTCATCTCATTCATGAGGAAAAAGAAGCTGCAATGAAGCCTTTCTTTCTGTATAACACACCAAGCAGCACATTGAGGAGCCATGTGTAGAAGTAGCTGGTGCGTCTGGAGTGTTGGCACACGCTGACCGCAGAGCTGGCTGCTGTCCGTCTGATGGTGGGGGAGCAGGACTTCAGGTTGGCAATAAATGACCTCAGCAACACCTGAGAAAAAATATGACAATGAAACAAATTTTTTTAAGGGCGTGTTGGTAACAGACAGACAGCTGAGCCGAGTCAAATACCTTGACTTCGCCATCATTAGCAAAGTTCCCCAAGGCTGACAGGATCTTGGGGATGGCTGCAGCCAGTGTCTCCTGCACTGATTCCTCCTGACGCTTTGCGATCCGTGTGAGGCATGGCAGCAGGTTGACCAAATATGGTCTGCACCGTGGAGGAGAGGCAACAAAGAAACAACATGAATTTAAAGTTAATAAACTAGACTCATAAACCTTACATATAGAGATTAATCAAGTACAGCATTTCAGTTTTAGCAAACAAAGCATGCGAAACTTTGATTAAGCTTTAGGAGAAAAGTTTGCTGCTGTGCTTAAATAGCAGTAATTACCATATCACCTAGACTGATATTTATACAAGGTTAAATAAATAATAAAATTAAACTCAAAGGTTTCAGCTCATCTATAGATGCATTTACTCATAATAAAGAAACTGAATCTTTTTTTCTGCCTTTAATCACTGCTGTTAGAGCAGCGTAATGCAACAGATCCCCACTGTGATATAAGTGACTGTGTTGGCTGGATTAGTTTATCTTTCAAAAAGTAATCTAATTCCTTTTTCCATATTGGTAATGCTGTTACATTACTTCCAATCCAACGCTTGATTAATCAAAGCAATAAGGAAACCTTCTCTGTGGAGGGAACTGACTGGAGTTTTCTCAGAACCAAGTGAGAGAAATTAGACTGGGTGTTGCAGCTATTTTCTTCTTTTGTCAGAAAGAACAACTTCATCCAGTCCAGTTCTGTTTTAGTGACGCCCATTAAATCATCTCACAACCAACAACACTAAGCTACAGCTGGCTGCCTTGGTTCAATAATGCATATTGCCTTTTACTAGAGATGCATCGATCAGATACCTGGATCAGATATCAGCTCGAATAATGACTAAATACCTGGAGCACATATCGGAGATCCAACTCAGTGCACTTTACACTTAACTGTTATTTCTTTCTTTTTGCTGCTTATTTGTTAATAAATAATATAAAATACAATTATATCACACGGCAAGATATATGTTTCATTCATTCAACAGATGAATCTGATCTCTATCGCTATACCATCCATGTTCTCCAGCTGCTTGGATACAATATTTGTTTGGCAACTGCATTAAGAAGGTGGGTCATTTGTCATGATGGAAACCAAAAGAACACCGTGGGTATATCACAATGAATATTACCATTGTAATGACTAACAACTATATCCTAATTAATTGCCAATATCAGTATTAGTGTGCGAATAAAAGTAAACCTGAAGAAAGGAACATTTTATATAAAGCATGGCAGTATTTACCTGCATTTCTGCGGTCGGATGAGATGAGCTAGCTCAGCAAACCTCCACAAAGCCGCCCTCAGACTCCGTGAGGCACCGTTCTGTTGAGGAACGGAAACACTTACCGCTATCAATAAAGTTATTTAAACAGCAAATCAAGTTTACACCCAAATCTTAATGAATACCTTTTTTATTTCTTTGTACAGCTCCAGCTGTAGTCTTGGTAAGTTTGAGTCCATCAGTGCCTGTGAAGTAAAACCAGGAGTCTAGTGAGGAACAGAAGTGAGTCTATAGCAATAGCAAAATTAGATTTTTCACAATTACAAATGTCTTTTTAAAACCATTTGATTTACCATGAGTTAGATTGATTACCAGAAGGATAAAGTTAAACCTATGGCTGTAACCTCTAAATAGATGTTCCCCAATGTCACCAAAGTTACTCCAACGTTTTTAAAAGTTATGGTTTCGGAGCTTTGAAGCTTTTTTAAAGAGGAGTCAGGAACATATCAGCCCATTTTCCCGCAGTGCATTGGTGAGGTCAACAAGACTTTGCTTGAAGTCTCCAATCATTAATTAATCAAAAAATTATTCTATAGACCTTTCTTTGCTCACTAGAAAGTCACGTAGAAAGGAAGCAAACTGTTCACAGAAGCTTTGTCATTGAGAGCTCCTATGGGTCAGAGCCCCACACTGCCATCTGCAGCACACAATCAGCCATCTACAGCAAACCCCATATGTAACACACTGCAGTCTGAAGGTGCGTTTCCGCCAACCTTTACTTATGTGTATTTTGAAGTATCGCATCAGATAAGTCCGACGGAAGCGGCCAAATTAAAATAAACTCCCTCAAATTTGCAAAAAAACTTTTTATGCTAGCATGGGGTGGTTTTTGGCTTTTGTAAAAAATAAAAAAAGGAGTTAATATGCAAAATGAGGGATGGAAACACTTATTTCAGATCAGCTCTGACATAGCGAACTTTTACCTCACATGATCAGATGTCTCTACTATCGGCATCTTCCTAAATGTTCCAATTATGCACGAAAACAGACATTTTTTACCTTTGCCAAGGATTTAACTCCTCCATTTGTTGTTCTTGGAATCTATACCTGTATGTCAATTTTGAATCAGAAAAACTTTCTAAACTATAGCCGTCTAATGATCCTTTAATGGAACATTTTCTTTCCTACATTTCTTTGTTGTTGCTTTTTAGTGGCCATGATCAATGTACAAATATCTATCATTGTCATGAATCCTTCCATCTGAAAATGTGCACAAGCACATTACTCTAGGATTCATTGGGACTTAGAACATTACAGATCATTTCCCAAAACACCAGTATTTTTGGACATTTCCAGGAAATATGTGAATGGTCCACACTGACTGCTCCACACCCTCTCCGACACATCTGTTGTGTTTTTAACTGTTTGTTGTTGTTTTTTTAGCACAATAAAAAAATGATTAAATTCTTCCAGGTAAAATCCCTTGATGTGTAAGATCTAGTAATTGACTGGTAAAATCCTCGAAATGTTTCCCCATTAATCAATATCTATATTGATCACTTTTTCCTCATTTATACTTCACATAACTAGTTGTGTCTTAATGTTTCCAAGAGCTTTACACGATGCTGCAATTATTCTACAATCTTTATTCTCATAGGTCTTGATTATAGTTTGGATCAATTCACTCTCTTCTTCAGAAAGGGCTGTCTGTATCGCAGTTTTATAATTATTTCTCATTTGGAGATATTGGGGCTGGGGGTGGAATACTGCTCTAATTGCTGAAATCTCTCCAGGTCCCATTTTTTCTCCAGAGCTCACCATGCTGCCATCCCTGTTAAAGTCCATTAGTTATTTATTTCCAATCATACTGAGTGGGTGAACTGCTGATAACGAACTACATGTCACCTTTCAATTTAGACAACAGAATTAATATGAGGAATAAGAACATCAGATTTGCTGGATTGGTTAGTTGGAAGTCCGTGACCCCATTAAGCTGTTCCTCAGCAAATTCAGTGATGCAACAAAAAAACAAAATGTAATAGAGATTGAAGAAGAAATGAATGGCTGAGAAAACAGACTCAAACAGCATCTAAACATATCAATACAGGACCTGTAGACGCTAAAATTGCTCTAGACTTTTAGAGACTGCAAATATATATATATATATATATATATATATATATATATATATATAT
>NW_015150898.1:84866-102352 GCF_000732505.1 Cyprinodon variegatus | reverse complement strand
AATATTCCGCCCAAATCTTTATATATATATATATATATATATATATATATATATATATATATCTCACAGCAATAAGTTGGAATTTGCCTAATATGACCTTTTTAAGGGAGCACTGACAGATAACTAAATAATACTCACTTTGATGATTTTATTCAGGCACTCATCAGCCACCATACGGACATCTGATTCACTGTCATCACTGCAGAGAAGAAACATCTCCATGGCGATCCCGAGCAGTTTCTGAAACTCTGGGGATGTTCTGTTTACAGGTCCAAGGAAACAAACAATGAGGAATCAACACTGAAGACTAGAACAAGTTAACTGACAGTGATTATTAGAAGCTGCTTCCATTCCTTTCACTCATAACTGGTAATATGAATCAGACATTTTAGCCTGTCTTTGTCATGTATATCAGTTAATTTAACTGTTCAATTTGTTTTTCTTTTTGTTTTTTTTTAAAGACTTTATATTACAACTTTTTTTCACCGATTGCTCTTCAAAAACTAATTTGGCGTCTCAAATCAATCATGACAGATTAAGGTTAGCGAGTCCCAATAGTTATAAGAGCTAGGGGGAAGTCTGGTACAGGAGGTATCTGGACATCGATACCTCTATCATAGGCAATTTATTAAATTACCAGATATAGAGCCAATGTTTTGATCCACTCTGTGTCTTGACCGTCTGATTAGAAATAGCAAATTGTAGTTTGTTAGCTTGTTAGATTGTCAAAACTACCAACAACTACTAATTGATTTGATACTTGATGTCATTTTCCTGTTTGTTCTTTGCTACACAAGAGTCTGAAATTAGATCATTGGCCTAAGATGCAACCTGCAATAAATATGCATCCTGAATGCACATATTATGTTGTAGTGCAGGGGTCTGTAACGTTTTCAAGGCCAAGGACTCCTAACCTGATGGCGAGACGCGGCGGGGACCCCCTAATTATATATATATTAGGGATGGAATGGTTTATGTAAACCGTCCGAACCGTTCCGTTTGATTCTCGTGTGTTGCGTTCGGTTCATGAGCTGCTCCTTTTTCTCATAGGCAAAGCGTGTACACTCCAGAGCAGAAGGTGGCGGTACTGCAACCAAGGCCAACCACCAGTTGTAAACAAGAAGAAGAAGCGAAGCAACATAGCCGGGTGTAGCAGAAAAAAATATGTTGTTGTGGAAAATTGTGTGGGTATGGCAAGTGGGAAAGAACAGGAGTTGGAAGACGCACCAGCAGCACTTTATAGGTCTGCTGTATGGGACCAATTTGCATTTAGAGTGACCTACGATGACGGCAGAAAGAAAGTTGTGGTTAAAAACAGTGTGCAAGCATTGTGCAACACGTTTTGTTTATGCTAATAGCAACACGACCAACCTGTCAGGCTAACAATCAACATATATCAAACCGAAAACCGTGACCACGAAACCGTGAACCGAACCGAACCGTGGATTTTGTGAACCGTTCCACCCCTAATATATATGGTATGAATTTGTGTTATATCAAACTGCTCCTATTGTCAGTCTATTACAGATGGAGTAAAGTAACCAAAGTAATTTCGCTCTGGGTTTATTAAAGCCTCTCTGATTCTGATTCCTGGTTGATGGAACAGGTGTTGTGAATGAAACGGTGCCCAGCTTGAAAGAGCCCCTGTGTGTCACTGACTATGACTGAAAGATATCTTCTGCCTCCATTTATCTGATTACTACAGTGTGTTGAATTCATCCTAATGTGGATTTAAAAACATTTCAATTAGTGGAAAAATTTGCAGGGTGGAAATATAAAAAAAAAAAAAAAGTCTAATCAACCAAAACTTTTGTGACCCCCATGCAGTACCTCCATAGACCCCTTGTTGAAGACCTCTGTTCTAGTGTATTACCTTGACAGATCAAAACAAAACCAGCATGCTGCTTAGCTGCGCCTTTTTCTCTGATGTGTCTGGTGTATTTTATCCTTTAATCTAACGACATTAGTTCTGAGAAACCTGTTGTAAGATTTCCTGCTCAGAAGAAAATAAGAGATTCTACCAACTAGGATGTATTTAGGTTCCGTTATGGGGGCCTACCTTAATGACTGAGCCACAATGTTTTCACATATGGTTAGGCAGTGGGTCACTCGGTCCTTTTTTGTTGCTGCTTGCTCCTTTTTCCTGTAAAAGTAGCAGAAAAAGAGTCAACAAAAGCAGACAGAGAAGGTTTTTAACATTATGCAATAAAATCTCTGAGAGTTCGTGATTTTCAGATATCCAGAAATTTTTTATAGCTGTAATTTAGGCTCCTACATTTCTGAATAAATACTTGTGTATCTGTAAAAAAAAAAATCCATTAAAAAAGCAGAGAACTAGCTGTAAACCTCATCTGCACACTGCATCAGGGTACAGTGCTCTAAAGTGTAGATCTCTTTAAAAATGACTAACATTGTTATCAAAGTATCCTTTTAAGATGTGTTCAACAGAAGATGAGAAGAAAATAATCATCGCAATGAATGAACCTGCCCCATTTTATGAAGCTCCGTAGATCTACAGGTGTAATATGAAGATTTTCACTCACTTTCAGCAAGAAAACCAAAATATTCCTATAGTTTAAAGCACCAGATGCTTCAAATTGATCCTTGTGGCCCCTCACAGGTGCCTGAGGGTCAGGGAATCGGCTTAAGCGTTAGCCAAATAACACATGTGCTTATTATACCATGAAAATAACAAGTTCCCCTAAAACTACAAAAAAATGTACCAGAAAAAGTATATCCAATTAAACAATGTATACGGGTAGTCGGTGCTGTGTTGTAAATCTGAACTATTTAGATGGAAAGAGTGACGTCGCTAGCGGGCTAAGCTAACTGGAGCCAGTGGTGTCAGTGATTAGCTTCAAAATCAAACACTTACTGTTTCTGAACGAGCTCCTCTGCAGTCGGTGGTCCCTGCTGCTGCTGAAAAGTCTTCAGAGACTCAAAAGCCTTCATTAGCTTCTCCATTGTGGCCATTTTAGCAATCCACAATGAGCAAGCTCGCCCGAGAAGCTAATATTTACTATTTGCGCTAACCAGCTAGCACTATGGTGGGACAAATTAGCGCTCAGAGAGCAGGAGGTGTGTAGCGCGACGACAGCAACCACCCGCCTTCAACTTTCTCTTCTGACCAATTGTTGATTATTAGTCCAAGATTTTAACCATAAAAGAACCAAATGTGTGTTGAGAATTTGCCATCTTTGATGCAGGACTGCGTTCTTCCCAGCAGTCACACCAGGAAGTGGTGACAGCTTGCAGAGGAGGGGCGGGACTTAATGGTCGTAGACCAATCAGAGCGCGGCTATGCCTTACATGATTGATTAGAGAGCCAATGAGCTACTGAGCTGCTTTCCCTCATGTTGTTATTGTTGCTGTCACGGGACCGTTAAAATCAGAGGGTTGTTTCGCAAAACTAGAACTGTGATTTTTCTGAGTCACGCATATTAGTTTTTTTAAGTGAATATATTTCACTATAGAGATACTCCTAAGAAATGCAATTAAAGCACTCAAACGTTTACATACACCAAAAAAATTGAGATCCTAAAAAAAAAACCTTGAGGAATTGTAGAAATAGTGTTGAGTTTTAATTTTATTATTTTCTCAATGCATACAAAGCTCAGAATTATAGTCTTAGATACGCCCATCAATTACATTTAAACAGATCTCTCATCAAGTTGGAACCAAACCAGTGGTGATTTTGCAGACAATAATGGTATGACTATGGAAATTATATAAACATATTACACAATAGGAAATTTGAATGGGTTAATTCCTCTACAGACCTGACTTTTAACATTTTTTTTTTTTTGAATAGTCTAGCTGTTGATCTTAATTGAAGTTTCTTTACTATACATAAGAAACAGGGACTCAATATGATGCTACCACCTCCATGCCAATCTGTTGATATGGTGCTTTGGGGTCTGAAACATTCACCTGACTGATCCAAACATATTACTTTTAAGCTAACTTCCTTTATTCTGACCCCATTTTATTCATAAAAAAAACTGTGAATTTCAGCTGTGCTTGAAAGTTTCCATTTTGGTACAGGAGCGTTGTAGTTAGCACCCACAAAGTCATCATGAACGGGCTTAACTGCAGACAGCAACTCCATTACCACCCAGTATGTAACCAGTTGGTATTTTTTTATGGTTATTGGGATCCCAGACACTCTTTTGCCATAACAGAATGGAGAGAGATCTATAAGCTGCATCCTGGAGACCAACCTAAAATCTGTTACTGTAACACCTTTGAATATATGTTTCAATTCACACATACCAAGGAGCAAAGTGAAAGCCTTTTGTTGCCATCTACTGTTTTTATTTTTATTACCTATTGTTTCAGCTTCTTCATTCGTGCAGACTGGTCCATCTTTTATATGATAGATTTTGTGTAAATAACATGACATATATATAAATAAGAATGTTATGACAAACTACCTATAATTGTTGGAAACCTATTTCAGATGACTACCCGCTAAGGAAAGGACACCAGGGCTGTTCAAGTAGTCCTCAAATCAAAGGCAGGTATCTGGAATTAATAAAGATATGCTGGGTTTCTAATTTTTTTCTTTATTTTCTACAGAATTCTCCGTACTTTTGCCTATTTGCTTTGATATATTCTCCATTATATCTACAATGTAGAAAGAAATGAAAATCAATGAGAAATGCTTCTATCAATTCCAAATTATGCAATGAGGTCTACGGACTTCAACCTAGTTTGAGCAATTTCAGTCATATTTAGCAATGTAATCGCCGGAATTGTTGGTTTATTGGTTTTCACCATTGCTGCAGTGGGCTGCTTTGTGTCTTTAGCTCAAACATTTATTTGCTATTCCTTTTGCACACCTTAAAGTGACCCACCTCACAGGTTTAATATATGTTTTGTTTCTGTTGGCTCTGCAACATTCAAGAAAATGTTTTTCCTCCTTTGCCTTTCATTCCCAAACACAAATTAACGAAAGAAAAACACGTCAGGACACCTCCTTTTAATACAAATGGCAGTGTATTATTTCTTAATTACAAATGTCAGGTATGGTACAACAACCAGTGATACAACTTGTACAAGAATTAACAATGACTGCAGTGGTTGAATGGCATGACTGTACAGAATGAACATGAAAAATAAAAGATAAAAATCAACTCCCTGT
Source organism: Cyprinodon variegatus (assembly GCF_000732505.1). Lineage (NCBI taxonomy): Eukaryota > Metazoa > Chordata > Actinopteri > Cyprinodontiformes > Cyprinodontidae > Cyprinodon > Cyprinodon variegatus. The sequence goes on along the minus strand of NW_015150898.1, from coordinate 97,209 downwards.
TTGAATACCCCCCAAAAAAAACACATTTGTTCACCCTATTTTCACTGTAGATATAGAGATTTACCCATGTTTCTTTTCCCCACAGAGAATTTAGCAGATCTGTATTTTTACAGGTATGTTACCTATACACTAATTCAAGTGATTTCCCCACTTTCTAGGCGTTTGCCGGCGAGTCCCGTTCCAGTTTTGACACAAACATCAGCGCTCTGATGGAAAGGTACGGAAAAAACCCAGAACATCTGTTATCCAAAGCAGGCCAACTGCGCCGGTCACCCCCACCATTTACAAAGTCGTTCTCTGATAACCAGCGAGATTTGTTGGCACAAGAGTGTCATCATTTACATATGTAAGGATCCTGAAGTAATACAAATTGTTACATGCTTGAGTAATAAAACTTATGTCTTCTTTTTAAAAACAGGCATTACAATGCACTTAGTGCGGACATTCAAAACAGTTTAACTTAGGTTAGTTTTTAATGATTTTTTTTCAATATGTGAATGAAGATATTTCAGTGGCTGGGAAGTCAATGAGGTCAAACTAAGAAGGCAGGATATCGGAAACTAACTTGGTAATTGGCACATTTAATAAAGGCTGTTGGTTTATCCTGGAAAACATTTTTTTGTTTAAAAAAAAAAAAAATGTTAATCTGGAGAGAGTTGATTTTGGTATCATTATCGATTAAAGACACTTCCAAAAGTCATTGTCAAAACATATAGTATAGTGCAATGGATCGGGCGGAGCGTCTTCACTCCTTTATGGACTGAAGGAAATGCCTTAGGAGCAAAAACAGGCATGAGTGACGGAAGCAGTGACGTTTTCCCCCTTGGAGCTTTAGTTACACGTTAGCAATAAAGAATTTACAAATTTGTTTGGAGGCTAAAATCTGTAATCTACACAAATGAAACAAGCTTCAAAATGTGCATATAAAAAAAAAGAAAACCAAAACACAAATACAGGTAATAGTAAGCAGAAAACTACAGGATGCTCATATCTGATTTTTAGATAAAAAAGAAAGAAAATGGACATATTTGAGACACATTGCTTGATCAAACTGGGGACTAAATGCCTTGAAATCTGGATGGGACTTTGGAGATGTTCAAGATCAAAAATCATTTCGACATACTGCACTGACTGAATACAGACTGCTTTCACAAGAATTCTAATTTCTCTTTAAAGTTGCTGAGCTGTACAGAAGTAGAGCTAATGAAGTCTAATTCACAAAGTTGAGCAAAGCTGCATTAGAGAACCGTGAAATATACACATGCGTGCAGCCATCATGTTGAGGTGAGGGTATTCACAGCATTAAAACAGATGTTTTTCTGAAGAGAGGGAGGAGGGGTTAAATAGCATCCACCTCTAAGGCAAAATCTAATGAAAATAAAAGGAAGCGTAAGGGAGGAAAAAATCTTTCAATTGGTTAGCTTCTCAAGTTGTTCAAATGAAGGGGGAGGAATAAAGTCCAAATTATTGATCTAGTAAATCCATTTCTAATGGGGTTAATGGCATTGTTAGAGTCTGGTAACAAGTCAAATAATTTAAACATAAATCAATCAAATCAGAAAATGAAGAAAGAAATCCTGCAAAATAATATCAGGTGGTTTAGATTTTTCATGACTGTTTTGCACAAACGGTTAATTAAGGTTTAAATAAAACAGCCCGATGAGTGCTTTGCAAAACACCCAGACTTTCAAACCTTTCAATGAATAATGCGTCGGCCCAATTTCCAGAAGAAGGGGGGATCAATATTTCACTAAAACAGGTTCTCTTTGCAAGATTTCTGACAAAGATCTGAAGTTTTCCAAAAACAAGAATCCCTGGCTGAGAGCTTCTGATAAACCTGGAATAATCAGGAAGATTTTCCACTCAAACAATAGGCACTAAACTCGACAACACGCTCTCTGTCAGACTCTACTGCTGAAGAAAGTTTGCAGTTAAATTGCAGTTTCAGGAGAAAGGAGTCTGATGAGATGGAACTAACATTAGCACTCACCTTAAAATGCAACAATTGAGATGGTTGAAATGGGAGAAATTGTGGTCAAGGACCATACTTCAGCATATTTCCCCGCGAGCCTTTATATAATATAAAAAGAATATATGCAGAAAAAGCACCTAAAAAGAAATTCTGAAGGCTGCAGTTCTCTGCAGGACAGAGAGCCAAAGCTTCTGATTCAACATGAATTCATCTTCAGAAATCAGTGACCATCAGAGTGCAAAAAATTTAGAGTTGGATTCAGAATCCTATCTATGCGATCCATGCATCATAATTGTGAATTTTAATATAGCCCCATTAGAAGTAGATTTAATGAGAAAAATATTTTAACACTTATTATATCCCTCGGTTGAGAAGCACATGATAAGGGAAGAACTGTTTAACTTGGGATTAGTTCACTTAAATGATGATATCTTCGTTACAAACAGTCTTGAGTGATATGCAGCAAATGTAAAGTATTGTGCTATCAACAACGAGCAAAATGCTTAATCACTAACACTTAAAGCACTGACTTACAGTATGAATCAAAGACGTCAAAAAATCAAAAATACTTTTAATCAAAATCTTTCTTTGAGCTATAAATGAAACTAGCAGCAGAACTAAACACGTTTTCTTTAAGGTTTTTACAAATGAAACTTGGAGGCTTTCTGGTATTCCAAAACTAAAGGGCAGCAAATTACTAAGATTTTTATGAAAAGTGTTTCCACTTTGATTCATTTGAAAAGAAAAGGATGAGAAAAGTTAGAATTTAAATAAAAAGGGGAGGGGGCAAAAAAACAAAGTAACAGATATGTAACTAGCAGGTGTATTCCTGTTAAAAAGGCATGTGCATCACAAAAACTATGATTTTTAAGAGTTTGTGGAATTAGGCGTTTGCTCTGCGTTTCACTGATGCGCAGATTTCCAGACATAAACACATACAGTAAATACAAGCTGTGTCTGAGACACCCGGGCACGGTGCTGCACACGTCCATCTAGTTCCCATGTTTTCAAATGACCCACGGCTCTTTGCAAAACAGATCAAGCATCGGGGCTTTAATGGTGAAAAAATAAAAACAAAACTAGATTCAGTTCCAACTCTAATTCTTGGGTTTAGATTGAGATCAATTTATAGCGGCTAAGAGTTAGCTTAGTAAAAAAAAGTGGAGCTAATGCGCAAAAAAAAAAAAATCCAAGTTAATGGCAAACATACAGCACAGTACATTAAAAAAGGCCTTATGCTACATTGTGAAAAATAAAAAGACTAATGGTTCTGTTCTTCAGAAAAGAAAAAAAAAAACAATACACACCTAATGAACATTATCCATAAAATCAAAAGAAAATAAAAAGGCAATGTATGCATTCAAGTGGTACTTTTATGGCTTTTTGTACAATACAACCTTTAGTGAAAATATACATCTAGACATAAATTCAAGTACAAATGTACAAAATCTTTAAAGTCATACTTTTTTTTTTCTTTAGCTATAATACACTTTTAATACAGCTCATAAATACAGGTTGACATTCACTGAGTTCCTAAGATTCTCGCGCTCGGTTGGAGGTTGTGGTGAAGCTCTGCGGCAGAGGGGCGTGGGCGAAGGGGACGGAGTGGTTTAAAGTCGTGAGGGCTCTTCAGTCTCTTCGTCACTGTAACCGCTCTTTAGACAGACCTGGGAACAGCCAAAAACAAGCCCACCATGCACCGTGACTAACAGTTTTATCACCAAACTCGAACATGGACGGGAGATGATTGCTAGTTTCCTATGAAACAAGGTTTCCATCCAAACTCCATACAAAGAGCAGGTAATGGGATTGTTTTATAGAAAGGATAATGTGTTGCTTAAAAGGATGTAGAAAAAGAATTGGCACTGACATTTTGAACAACAGAGAGGAAACCATAAGGCAAACCCTTAGGTGTTAATAAACAGGAGGAAGGGAGTCAGAGATGGTTCATTAGTTTAGAAAAGAAGGCAAAACTTAATAAAAGTATTTTCTTAGCAAAATTATTCATTCACCTTAAACAGTGTCCCCGTTTGTCAAGTTGCATTTTTTTATAATCTTATGTGCTTCTTTCTATATGCCTGCTTCCCAAAAAAAACACTGGACTTTGTTTCCAAGTTTGAAGACATTTCGCTTCCCAATCTTTTTCAATTCCAATTATCAGAAAAAGCGATGAGTTCAAGGCTTTATATAGTGGACCAAAAACAAAGCCTTGTTTTGGTTCAGAAAACATGCAAACTGAACCGGACCAATGGGTCCGTCCCTTAGGAATGAGCAGTCATTTGGGTTCTTTGATAGCCCGTAATGCCCGATACTGGTCTATGTCTCTGAAAGAGGGGCCGTAAGGGGGGATTGTTGGCCTGGCTGAACAGGTGAGATGTTCTGGTCCCCTGTATGGGGGTGGGGGTATGTCTGCTTCTGTCTCCTTCAACCCCAGTCTTCCTTAGCAGATGGCTGCTCACACTGAGCCTGGCTCTGCTGTTAAAAGGGAGTTTTTCCTCTCCACTGTTGCTACGAGCATGCTTGGTGTGAGGGATTGCCTTCAAATCAATGAGTCAATGCAATCAACTGGTTTTCCTTAGATAGAAAACTTTGAACTAATCTGACCTGTATGATCTGGATGAGTTGTAAAGTGCCTTGAGATGAAGCGTGTTGTGAATTGGCGCTATAAAAATAAACTGAATTGAATTGACAGACCAACATGGAATTAGATGATTGTGGAGGGAAAAGAAATAATACATTGTTTTCAAAGTTTCTACAAATAAAAACTGAAAAATGAATCTACAATGTGTGTCTACTTTTTCCATCTACAGACTGATATTTCAGCCCATTCTTCTTCTCAGCTAAATGGCTCAAGTTCAGTCAAATTGGATGGAAAGCATCTGTAAAGGTAGAACTCAAAGTTCGATCCATAATGTGTACATGTGGTCACTCTAACCATTATGCTTTGCTCTAGACTAGCTCAGCTCTGGCTATAAACATATATATAAATATGGGCCCTGTAATGCTTCAAGGTAATCCTCCCACACCAGCATTCGCTATAGAACAACAACCCCACAGAATGATGCTGCCATCACCGTTCATCGTCGAGGTCTAGTTTCTGCTATACTATGGTAGGCACATAACCTTTTCCACATTTGCATGGGTCCCACCTCTTAGTCTTTTTCTCTTCCTGTCAGTTTGGACTATTGGTAGGTTTACAATTGTGCCCTAATCTTTAAACCTCTGTATAACTTCAACCTTGACCTTTCTGCTGTGTTCCTTGGTTTTCTTGATGCCGTTTGTTGACCAATGTTCTTTAACACATTGATATTTTAAAAAGAATTACAGAATTATCATTGATGAAAGGATAAACCAACTACATTTGGTGGTTTTGCCTCTAATATTTTTACACCTGATGTTAATTGGTTTTGTAGAAACATTTGCACACCAATAGTTTGGGTCTAGAGTTGACTTATTTAGGAGTTTGCAGGTCAGAAGCTGAACATTTGGGGAACCTCTGCTCCGTAAGGTTAAGTTACACACATCTGAACTCTGTTTACTAGTTAGGTGAAGGGAGTTGGATTTGCTGCATTTTATTTTGGGATATCAGAGTAAAGATGGCTGAAAAAGTATAGTTATAAAATATAGTCATTTTCCTTTCATTTCACACTGAAAAAAATAAGATCAAAGTTTACTAAAGTTTGTTCTTTCAATGTGCCACAATGTGAAGAGGTTGTTAGGGTATGATTACTTGGCAAGGCAGAAGTTGATCACTGACAAACAAGAGTCATCATTCTAAACATGTATTCTACTGGTCTAGTTCCCAGCAGAGTGATAAAGCTAGAAATACTAGAAAGCATCTAAAGTAGCATCTAGAAACCCCAGAGACAATTACTAAGAAAAGTGACTAAGCCTTTTTCTTACAAACTCACAGGAATGTATTAACAAACCCCTCAGATTCCATGTGAAGCAATGTCCTTTCACATGCTGAGTTTGGACAACGCCTGTGGGATTGGGAAAAAAAGGAAGCCAGAAAGCAGGAAAAGAGGAAGTACCTTAGCCCCCACCCCCTCGGACAGTTGCCGGAGCACTAGCACTTGCCTCTCTTCTGAACAGGCGGTAGAAGAACCCCCGCTTCGGAGGAGGGTTGGGCCGATTCACGTCCAGGTCTGAGCACAGCATCCCATCGGTCTCATAGATGTTGATTTCTTTGAAGCACTCCATCTCAATCATCTGGAAGCAAAGATAACAAACTCCTCAACATATCTGTAAAGATGGGCTTTACTTCCACACTCCGGGTATTACTCGGTGTTCTGCAGCTACCAGACATTCCTGTGTGAGGTCATTACTGGGGAACTTGGATAATGACGTCACTTTAGTGTGCAGTACCTCGTTCTGCCACGGGATGGAGACACTGCCTGTGACAAACTTAGAGTAGAAGTCATCATCGGTAGGGTCAAGGTTCACTCCTTTGACAGTAGAGAACTGCTCGATGTCCAGAACGTCTTTACAGTAGACGGCTCGAGGCTGAGAGGGAGACAGAGAGACATCAGGAGGAGAAAAGGACATAAGAGACCAGGAACTACACAATCTTTGAAATCTTCTGATCATTTAAGTAACAAGTAAAAGCTAAACCATAAGATATCTGTTTACTACAAGCTATGTGAGACAGCAAACGTTTGGGGAGCTGTCCTTGCTAGATGAGACAGAAATGTAAAGTTGTGTGTGAACTACCAGCAACAACCTAAATATCAACTAGTTATGCCGACCTCCATTAAGAACGTAGTGGTGGCAGCATTATGCTGTGGGGATGCTCTTCAGCAGAGACAGGAGAAAATACCCTGGATGAAGCAGATCACACCCATTTATTGAAATGGCCTAGTTAAAGTTCAGACCTAAATCCAATTCAGAATCTGTGGCAAGTCTTTAAATTGAAACATGCTTTTATCAGTTGACAGAGGCAACATTTTTCCAATCAAAGCCACTGTACACAATGTTTTGATCCATCCATATCAAAAAGAGAGCAACATTCTAGATTTCAACAACAACAAAATGCTCTACTGCTCTGATTACTGAGGATTTCATATAAACCGAGCTGTTAAACTAAAATTACACCACAGCCACGGTCTGCCATGATAAACTCATTTCCTCCTGACAATGGCATTTCCTGCATAGGGACTGCGCCTCATGTGTCATGTGTGCGTCCATCGCTCTTACATCTGGTATGAAGGGAGGGTCCAGCATGTTGGCCTCCAGCCGTTTGAAGTTTATGCTTCTGAAGATGGGGTGCTGCTTGACCTCCGTGGCCCCGCAACCCCGACAACCCAGCCGCTCCTTGGGGTCCTTGACCAGGAGCTGAAACCCAGCAGGAGGAAGAAAGAAAAAAAAGATTCAAATAACTGAACCTTCAAAAGATCTTAGGGAGGGTGGGGCAAATGAGATATTGCCTGGCTTCCTGTTGTTTTTTTCTTTTTTTTTGGGGGGGGGGGGGCAATAAGGAAAATGTTAGAAAGTGTTTTTCTTTCGAAGATAAAAATTAAAACACAGAAAGTGACATATTATGGGTGCATTCCCTTTTGTAGTGCAGATAACACAAGGCCACGCTCTAAGGTGCCAATCCAATAGTTTCATTATTGATTTAGTTTATTAGTTCTAATCAATCCCAAGTTTATATTGATAAAGCCCAGCTTGTCAGCTAATTAATCAAGAATTCACCAGAATAATATCCAATTATTTCCATCTTTAGGTCTACTGGCCAAACAACACCAAGTTTAAGAGCAGATTCGTCTAGCCCAGTGTTTCCCAAACTTTTTTTTGACTTGTGTACCCAGTACTTAGTTGAGGGGGGATGAGGGGGGGATGGCATCCCCCTTCTTAAAAAAAATCGTAAAAATCATCACCCTGGGCGTGCAGGTGGCGCAGCGGTTAGCACACACAACCCATGTACCCTTGGTCCTTCTCACATGTCTCTCCCCCTCTCCCATACCAGCCTACTGTTGAAAAAAAAAACAACCCACTAATGCCATAAAAACAAAAAATAAATAAATAAAATAGATACATAAATAATCCTCCTTCTTAAACACCATAACCCCATACCATCCCCTGTGACATTTTATTACTGAATGTGTAAATGTCTACTATATATTAACAGTAATGGCAATAATATTGCCCTTTTAACATTTGGCAGGCTGTGCGCTTATGACTAGCCTGATAAAGTTACGGTGTCCCAGAGGGCACACACGATTCATTTTCAACCTCAGTGGCGAAACCAGTGGAGCAGGTGACGGTGTTCTGACCAGGTTTGAGGGAATGTGAAAATAAGGAGGGGAGGGAATCTTCAGCAGGTTCTAAGTTTAATAAATAAAGTGTCAAAAATGATCTAGAATGGTGTTGATAGGAAAATGGGGAATTGGCATCCACTGAGCAGAGAATTTATTCATCACACACCGACTGAAGCACATCAACTGAAACGTGTCTCAATACAACATTAAGAATATGTTTAAAATTTCCCTTTTTATTCATACTTCAATCCATTTTCTCATCAATGGGCGCAAGTCCAGGGCGATGCGCGCTTAATTCTGGGCACAACAGATAAAACCCGGAGGAGAGAATCGAAGGTTTTAAAAGTGCATTTTAATTAAGCAATTTAAAACACGTGTTAAGATTATTATCTTAATTCTGCTAAATCTGTCAAATGTGATGTTAATATCTGGCCAGAGGTCATAAAGGTCCCTATGTGACTGGCAGAATACCTGTCATCCGATCAACGGTCAATATAGTTCCGCGGACCTGTTCTAAAAAAAACGGTCTATTTTATAAAATAAATACTCTAAATTACAGGTGTCAAACTGGTTCCAGAAAAGGCCGTGTGGCTGCAGGTTTTCTTTCCAACCAAGCAATAGCACACCAGACTCCAGTCAATCGTCAAGTCATCAGGTTAATACTAAACTTAGTTGATGAGATGACTGGAGGCTGGTGTGCAATTGCTTGGTTGGAATGAAAACCCGCAGCCACATGGCCCTTTCTGGAACCACTTTGACACCCCTGCTCTAAATGAATATTGTAAAGGTGAGTAAAATTATTAGATTTTACACAGGCCTATTTCATTTTCAGGCTAAGTATTTGAATTTGCAAGCAGTTTTTTCAGATTTTGATTATTTCAGCTGTTTCAATTTGCTATTTATACTTTAAAAAAAAAAAAAAAGAAAAAAAACCCATCCCCTTCTTTTTAAGGTAGTCCACTACTGTGTGTACCTTTTTGATTTTTTTTTTTGTACCAAGAGTTCCCCTCCCAGTCAAAAGTATTGATGATTGTCCTAAAGTAGAATGTACAATAACTGAAATAAGGACAATTTTCACACTGACTCTGTGAGAAGCAGAACTGAGAGATAAAGAAGGTTTTTTTTACTATTCGACAGTTTACTGAATCTTCAAGGACGGAGTTTTTTTTATTTTTTATTTCTTAATCAAATTTTTTGTCTTTTATCCTATTTTATGTTTTTTATAAAAATGTATAAAATTCCCCTGTCAGAAATTAATCCTTTTTTTTTATTTTATAATTTTATACTTTCCATGTCAAATAAAAAAAAAAAAACATAAATATCTTGCCTGGAAGTTAGTAAGGAATCGAAATAAATACAAAATAAAATCCGATCATAAACGTGTTTATAAAACTGGAGCTCCTTTGGGTAATAACATTTAAACTTGATGAATTGGGAATAAAATAAAGAACATGCATTATAGTCAGACTGACTTTATTAGTTTTACTCTGTTTTCATTAAGACACCTGAAATAAAATTATTTCATGTATCCCCTTGGAATGCATGTGTGGACCACTAGGGGTACGATTACTCCTGGTTGGGGAGCACTGCTCTAGCCTCCTCAGCTGATTCCTCTATCTCTGAGTGCAGAAGTCCCGATCCATGTGGCGTCTGGTACCCCTCCCTCTCCTTTTCCATATTTACCTTCTACCCATTTCTTGTTCGAGACCTTTCTCCCCTCTGCCTGTCTAACTTCTCTCACTGGGGAGACTTTAAAAATGCTGAACCATGGGTCAAAATGTTCCACTATGTTAAAAAATGTCCCATTAGCCCCACCGCTCATAGAAACACAGGCTGAATGGCTCCCTCTTAAAAATTGTTAAATAACACAACCATATAAAGTCAAAGAAAAAAATAGCAACAGTAAACAGCCCTTTGTCTCTGACTGTTAAAGTGATTTTTTTATTTTTTATTTTTGTATAATAGAGTTTGGTCAGTAATTTATGCAAACTTTAGCACCACTTCATTTCTCCTAAAAGAAAAAAGGGATTTTTGCAAAGTAAATATTCATAAAGTTGATATGTCAGCTCTCCCCCCCTCTTGAGATCATTCAGTTTTTTTAGCTCTCTGGCTGCTACCGGTGCCTTACTTCTGTCCTATTCTCACAACCTTTCCGTTTCTTCATCCTCACCTGCCTGCAGATGTCCTTCGCCTGCTCCGAGAACTTATCCGAGTACTCCTCCTGGTCCTCGCGCACTCGTCTGTCCACCTCCTCCCGCTTGACCCGCTCCTTGCGTCTCCGGAAGGGCGACTGGCCCTGGATCATCTCAAAAATCAGACAGCCCAGTCCCCACCAGTCTGGGCTGAAGTTGTAGCTCTCGTTCTGGATCACCTCAGGAGCTAAAGAGTGGACCAGCAGTAAAGATTATTTCAAGGTGTGATTCACAGAATGTCTAAAAACAAAGGAGAGAAGAGATGAAAGGAGGTGATCTTACCCATGTATCCAACTGTGCCCACTCTCCCTCGTATCGTCTCCCCCTCAGGGATTTGAACAGCAAGGCCCAAATCGGAGATCCGAATGTGCCCTGAGCAAAAGCAATAAAGCCATTATCCCATGTGAATCATTTCAATGGCAGGAATTCAACAGAAACGGATCATAATTTCTGCAGAAACATGCACGCGCTCAGGTTCCAATCAGGCATGAAATATGTTGTGGGAAAATAAGGTTGAAAGAAAGGTGGATATTTTCTTACATCAAGATGGATGTGAGTAAATTAATGAAGATGTAGGAATGACTGAAAGGGGAGAGTTAAGCAAGCTTAAAACAGTGCCTCTGCAGCCAATGAAAACAGGGAGCTACACTGTGCAGCTTGTTTGATTTGGACATTGTAGGCAAAATTTCAAAAATGAAAAATGAAGGACAAGAAGAAGCACATTCTGTACTGAAAATCAATTAGGTAGGAACTAAAGAAAAAAAAAAAAACACATACCACGATCATCCAGAAGGATGTTTTCTGGCTTCAAATCTCTGCAAAAAGCAGAACAAATTACAAACTGCTTCTAAAATTAGTGACAGACAACTTCTCAAAAGAGTAAAAGCATAACAAGAAGAGGGATGAAATAACGCACTATAAATACAGCTTTGATCTTCAACAGAGGAGCCGATTGAGAGCGGAGGGAGATGTTTGGGAAATCTACCCTACAGTGTACAAAGTGATATCTCACCTTTTTCTGTACTAACATTTGTTGCGATAAAAATCTTCTGTTCAAAATTCTATTCAAAGTACAATTCATTCATTTTATTTTTTTTTTTAGAAACTCTAATGGCTGTTCAAGAATTAAAATTCAAAGCAGTGCTTTCTGAGATACACAAAGAAACCCCCTGTTGACTCAAATAGGAGGATTTTTCAGCCAGTCAGAAATTTCCATTCAACAAATGAACCGTTCCTACGTTCATTTGTTGAATGGAAAAATATGCCACTTGGGGACAATTAAGCATTTATACTATATGCAACAAAACTGAATTGGCTGAGAGGGAGCAGAAAAGGTAAATGTTTAAAGTCATGTAGCTTTAAATCTGGCTTCTAAAACAAAAGCAAGACTTTCCTCTAGGTCCAGATTTAAAACACCTTTGTGTCTTCATCCTTCAAGGATACACCAAGGAGACTGAAGGTCATATCAACCCTAACAAAGCAAACCATGCTAACTGCTAATGTCATTACTAAGGACAACTTTAACTGCACATCATTTTGCCTGTTTTGAGTTTATTAAACCCTTCTTTACCATGCTTGCTCTCTCACTCAGTATTCAGGCTTTGCTTCTGTTCTGATTTACATAACTAACAGCCTGTTTAAGGAAGTATTTTTAACAGCATCTGTGATATATCCTTAAAATAAATCTGCTATGATCAAACCAAACCAGGGATCAGAAACCGGCTTGAAAATACTGCATTTAGGCATATTTTTCAAACATGGGTTGACCAGCTAACAATAGGCCTTTGGCTCCCTTCCCACTGGCAAAAAATTCTGGGTCTAAGCATTCGCTGGCATAGTACCCAATAGCCCCATTTACACTACCCTTGAAAAACCGATCCAGGCCCAGACCGGTCCGAGCTTGGATCGGTAACCAGGCC
>NW_015150898.1:69554-84265 GCF_000732505.1 Cyprinodon variegatus | reverse complement strand
CGTTCTGGGCATGCGCTGTTGTTATCAGAGAACCGAGCCAGGAAAAAACCGAGCCGAACCCACCTCGGGAACTGGTCTGCAGTTAGCGCGGTCCGGTTATGTCTATCTCGGTTCAGTTCAGGTTGTTTCCGTTCACACACGACAAGTTATCTCAGTTACTGAGCTCGGACCGGTCTCGGCTCAGTTTTTTAAGGGTAGTGTAAACGGGGTATATGTCTCCCCGCCGCTGCATGTCTGGCGACACCATCACGCTGGGTTAGCATTGATGTCACCAGTGGGACCCAATTCAGGACAGTAAACAATGGGGAGCAACATGTAAGGAAGCCAGGGCATAGTAAACGTGCTTTAACGCTTTGCACTATTATCTATCTAAATCTCTCTTACTACTGCTGCAGCCTTTTTATCGAATGTAAACAAAGTTGTTTCGGTTTGTTAGATCAGACTCAATTGGCACAGTGTGTTGAGATCTGTAACACAAAATGGTACCACATAAATTAGCGAGTCAACCCGACTCTTGTGTTCCCACAGCATGCCAATCAGAGCCGAGGCGATTTTTAACCTGGGTCGCTTGCCGGGTCGTTTGACCCGGTTAGACCCTCGTCAGTGAGCTGTTTACACTGCCACTAAAAGCCAATTGTTCGTGGGTTTAAACAGGTTTTCCGCCAATGGGAAAGGGGTCTCTAAAGGACATCAAACTGAAACCCCAGAGCCTGCCATTTCCTCCAACACATGTAGAGATCAATGAACATGTTTCTGCAGTTAGGGCTGTGTTTTTCTTCTATAAGCACCTGTTCCCATCTAACCGAGATCTCACTGATTTAGCTTTATTATGATTTAGCTTTATTATGCCTGCATGGAGTCTGCACATAATTTATGTTCTTTACGCTCATGTTTGACTGAATACCTTTCTTTGAAAACACAGAACATCCCAGGAAACACTCTCAAGCTCCAGTAAGTAAAGCACCATGCGGATAAACACACACACTGAGTGCTCACCTGTAGACTATCCTCTCACGGTGCAGATCCTCAAGGCCACAGCAGATCTCAGCAGCGTAGAAAATGGCTCTTTGCTCGTCAAAGCCAGAATTTCCCATGTTATAAATGTGGAATTTCAAGTCACCACCATTCATTAAGGTTAAGACCAGGCACAGCGCATCCTTTGTCTCATAGGCGTAAGCTAGACTAACCTGAGGGAGAAAAAGAGGACACATTTACAGAGGTGGTAACAAACCTGGAGGAGAGACATGCTGGGAGGAAAAGAGGGGAGGGGTCAGAGGATAAGGGGAGTGAAGCGGTAGCCCACAGGGAGACTGGAGCCCAACTCTATCAAACTATTATAACCCCCCAAACGATCATCAGCTATCCCAAATGGATCGTCAGGAATGTACACAAAGAACCCAAAACAGAAATATGCCAGCAATGGAAAATCCATGCTGTTGCTCTCATCCCGTCATTAATCACCCCCCTACGCCGTGCGGATGTGCAGTTGTGTACAATGTTGCTGCCATCAGGAAGGATTCCCATCTGCTGCAGAGCATGTAGAAAGAAAAAAAAAAAACAGGAGGGAAGGAAAATGCTCCTGTGGGCCAAATGAGCAACAAACACCCGGAGTAAATATACGTTTTATCATTTAAACAAACACAAATATGCAAAGCACATCCAGGACTAGGAGTGTTTCATGGAAAGATAATCATAGTCTTGTTCCTTGGCATCAACTTGGCAGAAAAAAGGAGGTTAGATCTCTGTGACTACTGAAAAGATAAATCTGTAGGAGCAAAAATGAATCAGATCATATCTGACCTGCTTTAAGACCAGCACAGACATCCATAACAATCAACATAAAATTAAACAATTACTTTTACTGTATCAGTTCAAATAAAACTCTTATAAGCCTTCATTTCCTTAACCTTTCCGTTCTGCATTACAAGCGACTTTAATAAACACTAATATGGATATTGAAGGAAAGAGAAACTAATAAAAAAAAAAACTGCCCTACAGTGTGGTAGCTCTACCTCGCTTCGTCTGCAAGAGCCTTCAGAGCAGAGGCACCCCTTTGGCTCATTCCTCCCACACCAACACAACACGGATGGCTCAGTGCTTCAAACATGCAGCGAGCTAATGGTATGCATGGACTAATAGTATGCACCAATCGCAAAAAGGTAAAGAACAATACTGAGAGCCAGGAATGAGGACATGGAGAGAGCACTTGACTCTTCTCCTCGCTGCTGCTGTTTGGTCAGCGTTTCCAGGCAACAGTGCTGCTCTTGTAGGTAGAGAGGCACATGAAGAGTCATCCGTTCTGCCTGCAGCACTGACTACCAACACATAAGCATATATATATATATATATATATATATATATATATATATATATATATATATATATATATATATATATATATATATATATATATATATATATATATATATATATATATAAATATAAAACATGTGCCAATACCAGGTGACAGGAGCTGGGAGTCTGAGGTTCGGCAACATACCCACTCCAACCTCTATGTGCGTGTGAACATGCCTCTGCCGTGACTCACAGAAATCAAGGGCGCGCAGCATAACTCACGCTGCATCAGAAACTGACTAATCCAACACTATCCGGACACCGCCGCTAGCTTCAAGTAGAAAGCATGAGCAGGACTGTGGCTCAGCGCGGTCCAGGGTCCTATGAAGCTCATCGATATCTGGTCAGCACAGTCTACGGATTCATTCAGGAGGCTGTAAAAATCATCACAACAACCTTCATCCTTATCAAAAAAAAGCAATTCACACCCAAATCTTAAACTTTTCTAGTGAAAAAACAAAGCTAATTTCCACAAAATTTTGGCGCCATTGCTAAGCAAAGAGCACCACGCACTGACCTGAGAGTAGTGTGTTCCCCCAGCTGGTCTGGGATTTAAAGGAATTATAAATATGTCGAACTTCTAACATTCGTTGATTTATTTAAAGGAAGTAAATCGCAGCTGAAGTACACCCTCTTCTCCTGCACCGACGTATGTTTGTGTGAAAACTCAAAGCAGACGGAAAGAGAGACACACATTCCTGGTTTTATAGTTGAGCTTGAGAGCCGATATGGACAAGCTGCAGAACATTTTCAGCATTTCCATTTCTTCCTCTGGATTCACAGGAAAAGAACAAATAAAAGCCTGATGCTGGGAAACAATGTGCTTCTACACTTATGCCAAACAATTTGCACGTAACAATAATTTTTCTCTTGTTTTGAAGTCACTAAGCCTTAAAAATCTGAAAGCCAGAGTAGGCGAGAGGATATTTGCTTTAAATTCAGAAGTTTACGTATTTGGAAAGAAACGGCCAGCAACTTTCCTGACTTGGGTTAAATATATTTTCTTATACAAGCTTCCCTGGATAGTTCACTGTCACATTTGTAACTACCAGAAAACTTCAACAGGATGGAGATCAGGGATTTGTGATGCACGGTCAAAGGATCCCTATGTAACTTTCAGCCACTAGGGGCGTCAGACCTGTAACCTCCAGGTTAAGCACCCCTGAAAGCAACACTCAACTGCAGCAAAATCAAACAGCCTTCCTCCATGTTCTGGAATCTGATAGCAGAAGTCATTAGTTGCTTATAAAGAAAACAAAATATTCACTTCTAGGTTAGAGGTGAATGTTCTGGCAACTGGCAGCTCAGAGCAGCATGTCACTGCTGACTGTGGTCTGGGCACGTAACACAAGTCATTCTCTTAGTCGCAAACAGCAGCTCCATGTGAAGACTCTTCCCAGCAATCAGCTTTGGTGTGACTTGGCGCACATGAGGCTGAAACAAACCAAAATTATGGACACTTGGACAAAGAGCCGGTCTCCTGAACCATACGTTGGCTAAACAGTCCCATGCTGGTTCGACGTCCCTCAGGTACTGCTTTGAAAAACATCAACAAATCTACTTTTCAAAGGTTACATGTGTAAAGTGACTTATCAGAGGCTTCAAAGTTATAACCCTATAAGGTTCCCACATTGTTTAAAGGCAGAGGTGTTTGCATCCTCCAAACAAATAAAATAAAGCATGGGTTAAATATTGCACAATGTTTTTTCTCTTACAATGTTTACATTTGATCACTGCTGCACTTTAAGAAAATGGAAATGTCTTGAGAGCTGTACAAAACGAAATTTCGTTTTGTATGCACTGTATGTATACAAAACGACAACAAAAGTTGTCTAAGTCTAAAATAAAAATTTAAAGTATATAGTGTCTCTCTCATTCATTAGATGGTATATAAGTGACCTGTCTATGAGGTCCGTGCAACACAATTTCCTACTGACATACTGTAATTTGGTTCGTAAATGTCAGCACTATCAACAGATTGTGAAAAAAACTCCTGGAAAGAAATTACGGCATGAAGAGCCTTTGAAAGTTGTGAAAGCCTGCATTTTCTACTTCCTCATCTAGTGTGGTGTGACCAGCTTGCTGTTCGTCCTGAACAGGAAGGGAAAGTGGCACAAATTATAAATGTCGGTGCATCAAGCCTGACCAACCTAGAAATGAAAATATTTAGACTAAATTCCCATTGATTGGTAAAAATTCAATCTTTGTAGCACAGTGTTTCATGCTGCTAATTAAATGTGAGGACATCAGGACATGAAAGCCACCCGGACGTGCAGGAGAAAAATACAGACGCCACACAGCAGTTCATGGAAGCAGGCCAACTAGAAGGGTTCAATAAAGCTTTGTTGGTGGAAAAATAACTTTAAAAAACAAAACTTTCTGTTAATAAACTCCTGAGAAACCAACAAAGGAAGGAAGGTATTAAAAAATATAGCCCCACATTTAACAACAGTTAAATCAAAGCAAAGCAATCGGTGATGCTGCTGTTGGGTAGAAGTCTGTCTGGATGAGTATTGAAGGCCATGAATGGAAAAGTTGGCTAAAACATGGCCGCTCAGACTGCAGATGCTTTTAAAACTATAGAGATTTGCATTTTATTTGGTACCAAATATCGAAGTGGCTTAAATCAAAGATTGAATCAAAAGATTGGAAGTGGGCTGTTCCAATTGCCTAAAAAAAAAAGGTGGTGGACATGAGTCACATGTTGGGCACATAGATCAGATTTGGGTTACATTTGCCTGAAGTGGAAACATAGCCTTCTTCTTATTTAATGTCAAACACAGAGAAAACAAATGGTTTTAACTATCTGTTTACTTTTAACGTTTATAACACTAAACCCACAATAATACAAGTTTTCTCATTTCAAGCAAATACTAAAATGCAGTGACAGCATACTGCAAATTAATTGACATCTCTGATGTTTGCATCATTTTCCTCCAAGTAAAAGACTTACATTTAATGTTATTTAATGTATTGAAGCAACACAAGTGGTCCAAATATTTACCTTAAAAAGATAAAAGTCAATATTTTGAGGCAGAACTCCAGCTGCCGCTTCTAACTTAAGGTCAGCTACTGGAGGATTTGCAACCATCATTGAATTTAATTTGCAGGATCCTGCAGCCACAAACCGCTCACATGCATGCATGCAAAACAGATGCAATTGGGGAAAAGGTTGAATAAGAAAAAAAGGTCGTACTTACTACAAAACTACTGTTAACTTTTTCTAAAATGCGTTTTTCGTTTAGTGCCATTGCTTCACCTTTTCTTTTCTTCACACGTTTCTTTTCCAGCTTTTTACAGGCGTACATCTTACCGGTGGCACGTACTTGGCAGGCACAAACCTGGGGAAAACAAGCAGACTCGTGTCAATCATTTGTCTATAAAATGCACTGGTAGCTACAACACAATGTCCGATCTTACCTCGCCAAATCCACCTTTTCCTAATACTCTATAATGTCTGAAGGTATTTTTGGTTACAGGTTGTCTGCAGGAATAAAACAAAGCAAAAGGAAATGTTATAGCAGGAGAGAGGAAAAAAGGATTAATAAAACAGCTGATGTCACTCTGACAGACCATGTGATGTTGCAGACAGATTGATGGTCATTTATTATTAATCCAACCTGATGACTGCTGCTTCCATCCTGTTCTTTTTCTCTGACTATTATGCAAAGCATAAATTATTAACCTCTCACAGACGGACTGATTTGGAGCCCCACCTTCACTGCCGTTGCTACTTAAATGGCTCACTGATTCTCTTATCAGCCAGTTTTTAGGAGGAAGCCCCCAAAAACAGCCTAAATGATCTGTACATACAAGATCACGCTGGAAGCTCTGCAATTGCTGACTCTACTCACCTTTCCAACCATTTCCACTGCAGGAAGCGAGAAAAGTACATGGACTCCTGGTAGGAAGAAAATGGAGCTCCACTCAGATAATCACGAACTATTCTGGAGCGGAGGAAAGAAAACAAAGAGGTCTTAGGATTATTCTGGTGAGCAGGACTCCTCGCTGGGCTACGATGGGACAGAGCAAAGTCAAATCACCATCTACAGTCCAGCACAGGTTTAGGTTTATGCAGCCCTCTAATTTATTGTCCAGACTGGAAAAGATAGTTAAACAACATACATTTAGGCTTAAACCCTGCTTGCAATGATTTGGACTAAACACCTAGCATTCCTGCTCCAAGACGAAAGAAAATCAAAAGCTTTTCTGAATTTAAGCCTCAAACTAAAACCTAAAAGATTAAAACACAACCCTGCGCTTTGTTAGTGTTAAAGTAAATTGTATTACTTATAGCTCCTTTAAACCAACACCATTTGTTGGTACAATGTCAGCTACCTGCATACTTTAGAAATGACTTCGGCTTAAATCTGTCAGCTGCAACAATATAGTCCTTTCTCTGACTTTTACCGCTGTAGCACCGCCTTAATAAATAGTATAAAAAGGTAAAACTATGTTTAAGGAGGGAACTGATTTGTGGATGCAAAAGCATCACATTCTTCTTCTAACAAATAACTGCATCACAACAATGGAAGTATTTAATGTAGTCAAAATAAACAATATTATGACAAATAAAGGCATGCAGGTTAGTAATTCTGCTGAAATATCTGCAATTGGGTAAACTGAATACAATAATAACTAAACAAGAAATAAAAGTATAACAAAGTTGGAAATATTGTACTGTTTGTTAATTATACTTTGATATTTATGACAACTGAATATAATCTGGACAACACAGTGCAAGACCAATAAACACATAAGACACCTAAATGCCCCTACCATGCTTGTTTTGGAGCTTTAAGAAGCAGCAGGAGGGAACCAATGCTATCTCAACATAAAAACAATGTGCAGGATTTGAACCTGCAACCTCTCTGCCTGTAGTTCAGAATCAAAATCAAAACAACCTTTAATTTAACCTATATTATCTTAGGGGATTATATTTATAATAAAGCAAACAATTCATTTTCAGGTTACTTCCATACGTTTTCTTCAAACTGTTTTACTCAATAGATTTCTCTTATGCAACAACCAAATCTTGGATTAGCTCCAGTTTTACCCCGATTGTGTTATGTGACAAACTGCAGACATCTCATCAGTGACTGACAAGTCTCTGCAAGTAGAGAGAGCTGTAACTGTTGACAAAAAATAAAAAAAGCCCCCCCCCCAGCTACTCTCAGCCAGAAACTAAAGTCAGAGCAGATATCCGATCTCTACAACCCAAATGATGACGTGATGCTCATGTTCGACTCCAAGATTTTCCCCAAACCATCATTTTAAATACTTTAACACTAAGCGAGGGAAGTAAAGCTGCCTGTGGTCACTGCTAGCTGCTTCTACCAAAACTCCTCAGAGTTTCCACAAGGAAAGCCCCCCCACTGAGACAGAGAGGGAGAAAATATCCCATGGTATGTCTCCGTGCTCCTCTGTATACGAGCTGTCGAAGGAATTTCAAAAAAACAAATCTTTCAGGTTACAATCATGTATATCGTATTAGAGGCTCCCAGGAAGCAACCAGCACAGGGTTGTCCTGGTTTAACAGCATCATGGAGAGAAAAACAAAAGGAGGAAAATTGCACTGAAAGGCTGGATTTCCCATGTGCCATCATACGACAGCGTGTTGGAGTGCAGCAAGGAATATCCAGGAGTGAGTAAAACCTCTGACCAGACCGTTTCCTACAGGTTTTCAGCTGAGGCACAGCATCTGATTTAAAAAAAACTGAGGAAATCTAAACTGCGCAGTGGAAAAAGCAGACTGCCTGGGGGAAAATGTACTGCAGATCAAACTTAGGAAGATCTTTTGTTCTAAACGGGTTGTGCTAAGCTGCAACATGTGCCTGAGTGGTTTCATGTTTGCACATTCAGATGTAATCTGGGGAAGGGCAGCAGCATTCGGACCTCCTGAGGAAACCCCTCTTCTTATCCAACTACAGCTCCTCCCTGTGAAAGTTCTAAGCAGTAATTTCAAGTCTAGCCATAGATTCTTCATTCGATTTAGACGCCAAATTTGACAACAACACTTCTTAGAAATAAATATGCTTTGATCTGCACACTGCATCTGCAGGCTTTAGCCCCATTTACACTACCCTCTGAAAATCGATCCGTGGCGAACTTGGACCAGTTAGCTGTGCTGAGCTCGGTTTCTTATAATCATTTACACAATACGCTAGCATGGTTCCTCACCTCATAGTGACGATCTATGGTACTACTGCTCTCTAGAGGTAAACAAGCAAGTCAACATAGCGGAGAGCCAGGAGAAGAAGGCAGCCTTTGGTAGCCTTGTAAACTAGCCCAACCCGCCAGCGGCCAAAATCATTTTTGCCTCTATCTTTGGTCTAGCCTCGATCAATGCCCTAGGCCAGGGGTCTGCAACCTGCGGCTCCAGAGCCACATATGGCTCTTTGGACCCTCTCCAGCGTCTCTTTTAAAATGTATATAAAGAGCTAAATCATTTACTATAATATATACCGGTATCAATAGCTTTAGCTTTTTTTATTAGATGGAAAAGAAATGAGATTAAAAGAACCAGAAATATGTTTTAAGAGACATTTTTCTATGAATTAGCTTGAAAATGATATGTTTTAACACTAAAAATATATGAATTGATTGTTTGAGATGGCAACAACTAATTTCCTATACAAGATTTAAAAAAAAAAGGTTTTCTAGAAAAAGTCATGGTATATTTTGCGGCTCTAAACAACTTTTATTTGGTAGTACTCTGGGCAAAACGGCTCTTTGGATATGAAAGGTTGCAGACCCCTGCCCTAGGCCCTTAGCCTCGTGAGACCATCCTGATCTCGCGAGCTTTCAAGATTTCACTCGCTAATCAGTCTGGAGACTCTCCGTTGAAGAAAATTTGGAGCCGTTCACCAAACGAACGTCCAATCAGAGTTGGCTCAGGAGGGTTGAGGTGTGACGCAATGAGAAGCGCGACAGTTCAGTCTAAAGAACATGGCGGCTTCAGCCAATGAAACTAGCGTTAGCGTGGCTATCGAGCAAGTTTTATCGGAATAACAGAGTATTTCTTCACTGAAAGAAGAGCAAAACACTGCTCTGCAGGCTTTTCTCAGAGGAAAAGATGTTTTTGCTCTTCTCCCGACTGGTTTCAGCAAGAGTAGCCTGGCTGTTAGTACGTCATATGCTTCGTTGATCTGATTGGTTTATTTGGCCCGTCTATCACCAACATAGGCCAATCAGCTAACCAGTATTTTCGCCCCTTCCCAAAATTATTTCAATGGAGGGTTTCCAGATGGATATGGCAAATCCATCTGACGGAGTCAGGTTACCAGGCCCTTGCATGAGCGATGCAAACAGCAACTTTAAGGCAGAGCGTGCACAAGGAGAACCTTTAACTATGCAAAATTACTTCAATAAAAGCTGAGAACGAAGCAACAGGATTAAAATAA
Source organism: Cyprinodon variegatus (assembly GCF_000732505.1). Lineage (NCBI taxonomy): Eukaryota > Metazoa > Chordata > Actinopteri > Cyprinodontiformes > Cyprinodontidae > Cyprinodon > Cyprinodon variegatus. The sequence continues at coordinate 74,507 of NW_015150898.1, read as the reverse complement.
TAGCCTAGTAAACTAGCTCCACCCGTCAGCACCAAAATCATTTTTGCCTGGGAGTGGTGTAGCCTCGATCAATGCCCCAGGCCCTAGAACTGGCAGGTCAATCACAACGCAGAGATGCGTTTTGAATTTCAGGATGCAAAGTGGGCGGGGTTTTGTGACGGCAAAGTTGCGCAATGCTGGAGAAAGCACAACAAGGAAGATGGCAACAACTATTGACCAGTTCTTGTTTGACTCAGCTTTGGAATCAGTTTTGGAAGGATTAGATTTGGGGTTTTCATTGAAACGTGAGAAGAAGAGGCTCTACACTCATGCATTTTTAAGAAGGACGTATTGCCGTTTTACCGTCAGGCTGTTTATTTACACTCCCCCACCAACTTTCTGTCATGTTTCCTACGTCACAGTCAGCTGCGCACATTGGTCAGAGCGCTGGCCAATAGGCACAGACATGGTTTGAAAAACAGCAGGTTGTTCCATCAACAATCATTTGATGTCTAAATCATCAGGGCCAGACTAAATTATACATTTAATCTGGTTTATCAGGCTAAGCCTTTAGTGAATTTTCTTGAGTCGGTTTTTGGGAAGTGGATACGACAAACGATAGTCTGATCAGGGGTTACAGACGCAGGAAATAATGACAGGAGTTGAGGTTCATCACACTGCTAAGCAGAATCATCACTGGAAATCATGTTGCACTGTAGGGAAGCTTGTATTTTTTTTATAAATGTCTGAAATTTCATGATTATGGAGGCTGACTGTAAGGAGATGACATGGTCTACTCATGTGCTCTTCATTATCTGGGAACTGAGCCAGAACTGAACCTCGCTATTGATGAACTAGTACCAGTTTAGCACGGTTCAGGTGTGCTTACCATTTACACTCAACAGTTATGTCAGTTACCATGCTTGGACCGATCTCAGCATGGTTTGAAAAGGGTAGTGTAAATGAGGCTATTGGGTCTCCACTTTGCTGGAAGGAGAACCTCCACCTCAGTCTCAAGTTTTTTAAGACCTCCAAAAGTTTTTTTCTCAACATTCAAGTCATCTGTCAAAAACCAACTATTTTCACATAAACCCCTGTTCAGCTTTCTTGCAGAAGAAAGTCATCCCCAAAGAATGATGCTGCCACCACTGCTTTAGACTGTTGGATACTGTAGCAGTATTTCATTCCTACTTTATCTTGCTGCCACCACTGTGTTTTAGCATAGAGATGCTGAACTAAGTGTGGTGAGTGAAATGTTTAGTCATAGTTTACTTGACAAACTACTTCTAAGGCCTTTGCTGTCGTCTTGTGACAAACAGGGATCCTTTTGGCTTTTCTCAGCGACCTCCGTTCCACTCATAGCTGTCCTTTAAACATCTGAGGCCATGAGTCTCTGGCTACGTCCACACTGCAGGCCTTGATGCTCAATTCTGATTTCCGTTTCTGTTCACATTCTCAAATATATGCGATTGCGACTTGTATGTGATCACCTGTGTGAACTGCAGTCATAGAGCGCAAGTGTCCTGCATGCGCAATAGAAGACGCGATGACGTCACAGGCCAGTGTGCTCTGTGTTTACAGAAATAAACATGGATTGTAGAGCCGGAGTGCATCTAGCGATCTTTCCCAACCATAAAAACACAATCTTTTCAAGATGGTTAAACATAAATACTGCTCTCCGCATCATCGTCCGCCATGGTTGTTGTTTTTCTTGCCGCTTCTTCATAACAAGACTCAGAATAGTGACCTTTGTTGAGTATTAATGGCGTTCAGTTTGGATGAATGCAATCTGGCCATTCAGACACAGATCGCATTTGAAAAGATCAGATACGTATCGGATTCAGGACCACATATCCAAGTGGCCTGGGTCATATTGGAAAAAATCAGATCTGTGTTGTTCAGACAGCCATGAAAAGATCAGATCCAGGTCGCATATGGGCCAAAAATCTGATTTGGGCCTCAGAAGCTCCTCCAGAGTTGCCATGGGCCTCCTGGCTGCTTTTTGTTCCCCCTTTAAACTCTGACAGTTTATCTTGTTCTAGTCTCCATATATTTTAAAATAAAGTCATAGTATTCCCATATGCAGATTATATGGGGAGCTTAGGATAATGCTTCAGAACCCAACTCTCTGTTAAACTTTTTGTTTTTCGTGATCCTGTTTGTTAAAAAACAATGTAAAAAAAATAAAACTCTAAGGCCTTCACTGAAATGCTGGAGTTATACCAATATGAGACTACTGATAGTTATAATTATAATGTGCACCACACATGAGGTTAGGTTATAAAATGTCTTCTTGAGAATATTGGCATGTGAGGAATTTTAAGAGGTATGAAGACTTTTAGAAAATCCTGTAGTTCTTTGTAGTTTTATATAAAGCAGCGTAGTTTATATAAAGCAACCATAAAGCATATTCTCACATATACAAAAAAAAAAAACACATATGACCTCTTTACAGGCTCACAATGAAGTAAACAAGATTTAAAATGACTCAGTCCTGAGAAGTTCCTCCGAAGTTTAAAAATCCAGAAGCAACAGCGTAACGGCTCCTCTCAGTCCTTTCTGACAGGTCCAAACCATTGGAGTTATTATTCTAGAAACTAAACTTCAACAAATTCCCCAGTTCCTTTTCAAACTGAGAACACATGCAGCTGTTGTCCAACTATGATCCCTGCTTTTCCTAAATTCCTCTTTGAAACCAGACGTTTTCCTGAGGATCTCAAGTGAGTCAGGAGCAAAGCCCAAACTTCCAGAGTCTTCACGCGCAGCAAACCATGCCTTTAAAAAACAATAATACGTACCTCAGCCAAACATTCCTGCAGTCTTAAAATAGTCTTGATCAACAACTTTAAGTATTTTGAATATTTCTTTTTTTTTATCAGTTTCTTTATTTTGCTCGTTTCCTCTCTAGTCTTTAAGCCTTGCTGTAAAACGAGCTCTAAGAAATCATTCTAAAGCCACTTTATGAGATCATAAGAACCTCTGACAGCAAGTGAACAATCCAAGTAGATATATAACAGGGTAATGTCCCGGTACAGTAGCACCTACTTTACTGAACCCTTATAAAAACATGGAAGTATGTTTCCAGGAAACAAGCTGGAAGAGAGTAAACGTCTGCTGGCTCGATGATATCAACAACATATTTTGGCTTTCAGAGCAGGGGCTAGCTGCTTTGATCAAACAATTGGTCGAAACTGTCTCTAAAGTCCATGTGTCAGCACTCCACCTGTAATCGAATTATCTATAGAAACAGTGCATGAGTAAAAGGAGGTCAGAGTTAGATTCCAGGATTTCCAGTCTGATTTTATCAACCTTTGTAGCTTATATGAGCCTCATTTCGACGCATTCATGTAGAGGATAAGCTCTACACATGTGGGGCTGATAAACGGGTCTGTCAGCAATGCTTTACTTTACTTTGGGTTGCTGTTGCAGCGGCATCGTTGGACAACTAGAAAAATATGCAATGAACAAGTAAATTCGGCTAAATAAAACTGATGATTCTTACCAACTCCTGATGCATAACCAAATGTCAGGATTGGGTGTTACCTTTCAAATATCTGCATATATTTATCCTAATGTCTCTGTTTGAACTATATGACCTGCTCTTGTAAGTATGTAGCCTCAATGTTTTACATTTTCTGTTTGTTTTATATATTTTTTTTATAATTGTTGGCATTATACACTTTGCCCAGGGACAACAGTTGAAAACAAGCTTCTTATAATACTGACACATTTAAAGAAATGTTCATAAATGTGTAGCGTTCCTGACATATAAACCAATTTGATCAGATAACTATGACACCACTGTAGGTAAATGCAGAATGGGAAAAATGAACCTCCCCAACTATGTGCCATTTTATGGCAGTTTATTTCACAAAATAAAATACAACAAAGTTTGTAATTGCAAAATAAATAAATGTGAGAAATTCAGTTTATAAAATCACATGCTGATATGCTCTATAAGCATCCGATTCAAAGGAAGGAATCTGAGACCTGCAGTTTCCAGAGCCAGACTTCTGCCAGTCTATTCATGCAAACCAGATACCTTCACCTCCAACTTAGCTGCTCTCAGCTTCTTCTGAGTGTGTTCGGGAATAAATGCAGCAAATCACATATAGAGCAATGATGTTCTCCAAATCTTTTATCACTACTAGGTACATGTTACAACCTATTTGCCATATTTTCCATTTACCATGAAGGTTTGGTGTTTTACATTAGTTTTATGTGTAACACAAATAGCCAGCATTATATGTGTGTATCCAGTGAAAAAGAGCCAGTCTGTTTGCTTCCTCCGCCTCTCAGTGGAGGAAGTTCAAACACCTGCATCAGCGTACGTGTTTGTCAACCTGCGTGTATGAGGAAGACTGAGGTGCTTGTTGTTTTTGTGCCAGCCGTCCGGATGCTTTCTCTGGCCACCGCTCCGTTGTGAGTGCATGCTGATGACCATTACATAACCCCAGGTGTCAGCTGTCCCATCGTTACCAGAGACAAGACGGTTCCATCAGCACCATAGAGGATCTTCAAGGAGCTGCTGGCATGAGTAATCTATACTGTTTCTGCTGCTGTGTGAAAGTCAGATCAGAGCTGGGAGTAAAGCATTAGGTTTCAAGACCTACTTGGTGCAGTCGTTGAAGAGCTCCTTACAGGGAGTCTGCTCCAGGCTCTCTCGGCACCGGGCGATGACGTCCTGGGGAATGTCTGGCAGGTGGGCCGCCGACTGGAGGGTTAAAGAGACAAAGAACAGAAGACAGGGAAGAGAGACACACATAAATATAGAAGGGCTTAATATACTCAACACATCGGCAACAAGGAACACATGGAAACCACTGGCCTGGTTATCTTTCCCTGACCTTTGTAAAGGAGGTAGGAAGGAAGGAACGAACAAAGGAAGGAAAGAAGGAAGGAAAGAGGAAATAACGAAGGAAGGATATAACAAAGGAAGGAAATAACGAAGGAAGGAAGGAAATAACGAAGGAA
>NW_015150898.1:38315-68543 GCF_000732505.1 Cyprinodon variegatus | reverse complement strand
AAGGAAGGAAGGAAGGAAGGAAGGAAGGAAGGAAGGAAGGAAGGAAGGAAGGAAGGAAGGAAGGAAGGAAGGAAGGACAAAGCAGAGAGTAGGACACAGGAACGGATAGATGAAGACAGGTTAGGATAGAAAGGACAAAGAAGGACAAAGCGAAAGATGTTAAGGGAGAAAGGAAGGAGGAAATGAAAAGAAAAAACACACAAGGAATGAGAGGAAAAGTCGCTGAGGAGAAAGCAAGAAAATAGCAGGACATGAGCAATGAAGTGAGTAAGGGAATAATGAGGTGAATGAGATGAAAGGAAGGACTTATAGACATGAAGCAAGAGAGATTGAGAGCCTAAATGCAGGATAAAGGAAACAAAGACGGTAAGAAGTAAAGGCTTTAGAAAGGAATAACTAGATGGGGAATCAACTGTTAAAACACTTCTCTCCTTGTTTTATTTTCTTTTTTGGAAAAATAATGGAATCAATAACATGCTCCAGGAACCCAGTGTACATTTAGTGGATGGAGTATAAAAAAGGACATTTTAGTGTTTAAAACTTCTTTAAATCTAATTTCATGTTGCGCAGGTTATTATTGGTTACAGTAGAAATTAGGTTCCTTCTACATTCTGAAGTAAAGCATCATGTGTTAAAACAGGAATCTCCCCTCCGATACCTTTGAAGTGACAGATACATTTAAATAAATACATTATGTTAAATTAGGATATGAAACAACTACTTGTAACTAACCAAAATGAAGCCACAAAGCAGAAGTTATTCTTAGCAACACACTCAGAGATCTAACAGAAATATCTTCTTCACCTCATTGTGACATTGCAGCTCTGATCGCACTAAAAAAGTCCAAAGTTCAGAGGTTTGAGGGTTTTCTTTTTATATATTTTTGCACATCTTTCTACAAGTCCCACCGCAGCATTTTAAATCAGATCAATATGAACTCTGTGCCACAAAAACAGCCTAACTTTGGTTTTTAGTCCTACTTTTCCAGGAGCTGAAGCTCTGCATATCTACCTGCAGCCAATATTTAGTAGTGGTGCAGATGGCTCCACATGTAATTCTACTGGATGGAGGGGGAGAGTTGATATTATTTCAATGGCTGCATCTGAAGTCCCCACATTCTGTTACTGTGAAAAAACCAAAACAATATATTCCTCCACCATCACCCTTGTTTGTATCATTGTGCATAAAGGCCAAAGATCCAGACGCTGGCCTTGTTTTACCTAAACTCTTAAGATCATCAGTTTGTTTGAATGCAACTTCATCAGAATGACCCCTTTTGCTGCCATATTCTTATTAAGCAATGCACCCACAGTATCAACATTCTGATTCATTACTTTCTACATAAGAATGTCAGATCTAAGAAGTGGTTGATTCTTGATGTTTGTCTGTTTAAGTCTCTACCACAGGTATTATGCCAACCTTTCCAAAACCTTCAAAACAATCTAAATAAACATAGAAAATGAATTTCATTAGTAGCAAATGAAAGCGGTAATCTATTTTATAAAAGCGTCCTCTGCATTTTTGCCCAACTGTCGTAAATAAAAAATTATACTGAGGAAAAAAAACAACCCAAAAAATTAAAGATAGAGTATTTGCATGGCACAACACTCCACTCACCAAATAAACCCTAGTCTTTGAAAAGTATTTATACTTTTTGTTCATTTCTAATAAAGAGAGTCACCTCTGATGGGAGATTGCTGCAATTCATGTTGTTTTGGTGAATGAGATCCTTTACTTCAAATTAGCTTTATATATTGACAGTAGTTTAGCACTGCAAGACAGATTCTCTCTAAAAAAAAAAGAAAAAAAAAGAAAAGCTTAAATCTGACCAGCATTGCGCAAATTACAATTAACCATTTGAACCCATTATGTGTTTGAGTCAATAACAGTCCTTAAAGATTCCCATCCAAGCTTATAACCAAGAACAGAAAAAAATGTTGTGAACTCTGCATTAACAGCATCTTCACCCATTCACACACAAACACACAGAGATCTGTAGATGTAACGTGACAATAAGTGCAAAAGCTCAAGGGATGCTTAGACTTTGCAGTGCAACTATTGTCTAGGCAATCTAATAAATACATGACTTGAAAATGTACTTATAGAACCACAGTTTGAGACACAGGAGCTCCAATATGATAAAAAAAATCACCAAAAAAGCATACAAGGCTCATTCTAAAGCCGCGATTGGCCAAATGTGGCCAGAGGCTCAGGTCTAGGCTTTAAACAATGACAGTAATGTTTCTAGATAAAACGCATAGATGAAAAATAAAACAAATAAAATAAGCACTATATTGGTGGATGTTGTAGAGATCATACATCCTTTGCCCTTAAGATAAATCTAGAGCCAGCAAAGAGCACAACCAGGTGCTAAGTTTCCTTCCATAATAGTCGTTTTGGTGGCTTCGCTTGCCGAGTCGTAACAAAAGATGAATAAAAAATTTACGCCTGCATCTTTGTTATGAGCAACATAAACTTGCATTTTTTGATATAAAGTACTTCTTCAAACATTTAAGAACATTGTGGTTCTAACTTCTACATATTTATTCCAACACTCATAATTTTCTGGAGCGTTTCTGTGGGTTTAAGGCCATAAACGATACTGACTGTATAAGCTGGTTCTGAATTTGAGTAAACATGGTCATGCATCTTACCCCATTATTAAAGTATGTGTCTAATACATTCAGTCCACAGTCCCTCCTCTTCTCATCAGGAGCCAACTGGTACATGGCCTGTAGGAGGAAGCAAAGACATGTGAGCAGCGACGTTAGGCCACGTTTAGACATCAATCTTAATACTTCTCCAAATAAGGGGAGAGAGACAAGTCCAGGGGAAGACCCGAATACAGAAAAGACACGAGAGGAAAATAATGATAGGGGACGGTATCAAACAGCTAACCAAAAATCATACGTATATTCATCACTCATTACATTTGTGGCCTAACTGGATGGTGGCTTATGTCTCTGGTCAAATATGGCCGTAAGTGGGGCGATGGTCGGGAGTTTGGCTGCTTCCAGTCTCATGTTTTGTTTGAAAACAAGCTCTGCAGAGAGGAGGCAGACCCTGGGGTGCAACTATGCATCACAGCAACAGCCATTTGTTTTAAATTAACGCCAGTGTCTGAATATGAGTATTTTCCAGAGTGTGTGTATATCACTGCTTGTCTGCATACCTTGAACCCCCCAACATAGGTCATCATTAAATAGGCATGTCCCCCCACCCGCCCCGTTTCCTCTCTCGCATACCACCAGGGGCCTAGACACAAGCTGGGGCCTGTGTTTGCCTGCTCACCCAGGGGACCTGCCTCTGACGTTGGTCTGACCTCATGGAGGAGAGCAGAGAGGAAGAGGAGGGGCTGTGCTTTTTAACAGCCAAAGTTGCTAATCACCCTCTACACCCACCCGGCATGCAGGCAATTCTCCGTTTACCTCTCCCAGTCTCACCCAGTGGACAGACGGACAGCAAAAGGGAATATATAAAAGACAAGCTTTGAGATCATGGAGGGGGGATATATAAAGGCTGATATTTACTCTTACCACAGCATCCATGAAGTCAATGCATCGCTTCAGCTCCGGCCTGGTGTCACAGTACTGACGGAACAACAGCCGACCGATGGGCTGCTTCTCACATAGACTGGTGAAGTCTCTGTCTGTGGAGAGAAACAAAGAGATGTCCAGTAGCTGCAAGGTTCTGGGTGGTCCAGGTAACCTCTGAGGAAAATGACAATCAATACATCTCAGCTGCTAAACCATCTTTACGCTTTTGTTCTCTCAATGTTTGTGGATCCCATCTTGTCCAACAAGCTCAACATTACAGCTCTGCACGTTTAGCTTCATGTTTTATGGGAGGCCTTCTTATCAGATACCTGCACCATTAAACTGATTTCCGTCCCATGGGAGGAACAACAGCTCTTCTCCAATGCTCATGAGGTCACCCACCAGACCGAGGAAGCTTATCCCAGCTGATCCACATCTCATCTCGTTAAAGCAGCTACTTTTTACTGAAATACAAGTGATAAAAGCATATGGCTACAGTGGCATAGGATACAGGAGGGTAAATAGGGTAAATACGATCAAGTAAAATTATATGACTGGCATAAAATCAAATACAAACAGCATAAAAATAAAACAACAAGCCGGTCCCATCTAGGCGTAATCGGGAGAAAATGACACACAAATTGTTTTGGTCGCTGTAACCGCAGAAAATCCCGCTTCATAAAGATAGGATGTTATAGATATGATGAGTCTTGAACTGAATTATAACCTGTGTCAAGAAGAACAGATGCACCGACTGATGTAATTGGGAGAGAATACCGCATTTTTTAAATATATTTTTCAAAATAAAACATCACTCGGACTCTGATCGTCAATAAATTATATATATATATATATCTATATATATATAGATATATATATATATATATATATATTAATGCTGTCAAAATTATCACGTTATTATCGCGTTAACGCGAGGCCATTTTAACGGCGATAATTTTTTTAACGTGAGATTAACGCTATGTGGTTTTATGGTACAATTTTCCAAGTACATCCCGCTGCAGCCTGCGGGAAGGCGGGGCTATTTTCCCCCAGTGTATGCATTTCTCATAGGCTTCAAGAGCGGAGCTCCTCAAGGAAAAAAGACGCTCATACACTGGGTGACGCTAGTGCCTTTTCTTTAAGCCCCACCACCAACAAACAAGTTGAGTGTCTGGTAACTAGTAGCAACCTGAAATACGCTGAGAAAACTGATTACTGAGGTGAAATGGAATCTGCTACAGCTCTCTTGCTGTCTGTGTATGCCACAGGTCGGTATCGTGTGTGTGTGTGGGTGGGTGTGTCTGTGTGTGGGTGGGTGTGTGGGTGGGTGGGTGCTTGTGTGTGTGTTCTCATTTTTGTTAAGAGGCTGAAAAGTAACTTTCTAGAGCATAGACTACCTCCATCTAGTGATGTCGCTCTATTGATTTTGATGTATTGATTGAAAATTGTTCATTATTACCTTGGTTAATTAACATCTAATGTTAACTGTACTACATTTTATAGCAGTAGGGTAAAATGCTTGTCTTTGTTCAAAAGACTGTATTAACTGTAAAGACTGTCTTTTACATCAGCCTGTTTTCAGGGCCTTTTTTTTGGCTACATATTTGTTATTTTTTGCTACATGCCTCCCCATCTTCTTGCCATATGTTTCTATGGCATAAACCAGTATCTGTGACCTGTTTTCATTTTAAAAAAAGAACATTGGCACAAACCTAGCCTGTATGTATTTTTTGTATGTCATCGAGAGTATTTAAATGATTTTCAATCAGAAAAAAAATTTGCGATTAAAATGCGATTAATCGCGAGTTAACTCAGGCATTGATGCGATTAATCGCGATTAAAAAAATTTAATCGATTGACAGCACTAATATATATATATATATATAAATATACCAAATGACCGACGGACCGGTACCGGTCCGCGGCCCGGTGGTCTACAGCACTCCTTGGATTTGATAAAGCTACACAAGTAGAGCCCATTTTAATTGTTTTTACTATCAAAGGGTCCATATCATGCAAAATCTAACTTATACTGTTAGTCCTTCATAAGAATCATGCACAGAGTGGTATTTTGTTTGATTCATGCATGTTAGAGTAATCAGGAGACCTCTGGTCTCTGGCCGGCATTGCCTCAAATCATGATCTACATAGAGCTATCATTACCCCCCTCTCGTCTTGACTGTGCTGCATCAGCAAGTGGTTAAGTATAAAAATTGCAGCAAATTTGTCTAGCAAGAGTTTAAGTTGTAGAAAAATGTTTTTCGACTGCTAGAGTTCCCAGACTATGTTTAGCCATCCTGAAGAACAACCTAAACGCCAGAGCGGCATGAAACGTCTTGAAATGAAGGGCTATATGTGGGGTCAGGGACTAATGCTGTACAACAAGGTCTGGCCCAGTTTAACCCAAAGGGGTTTTATTAAGTCAAATTCTAGATTCTCACACATCCACGTCTACATGAAGGGGCGATCCGTAAACGTTACCCACTATGAACCACTAGAAGCGTTTGTTTCCCTGATCCAAAGGGGCTGAGGAGGGTGAATGCTGCCCTCCTGACTATCCAATCTCGAACAGGGGATAGGTTTTCTTTTTCAAAACGCCTCAGAAACCAAACAAACCTGTATCCATGTTTTCAGTTTGCATATTAGCCTTTTTTCCCCTGTTTTAGAACCAACTGTCACTTTGACTCACATTTTCTGAAAAATGAGGAAGACTATGCAGGACATCTTCAGCACCAACCCACGTTCAGGATAGACTCAAACACACCCATACACATCAAATACATAGGGGTGTAAATCACACCCATCATGGCGATTCGATTCAGTATCGATTTCCTGACCCAACGATTAGATCATTTTCGATACTCAAGAATACGCCACGATAAGATTTGATTTAGCTCTTTTTTTTTTTTTTAGCTTACAGGCTGGATAATGTTTCAAATTTGAAATAAATCAATAAAAGCTGTAATATCGTTATGCATTTTATTTGAGAAAAAACAGCAAATAACAGAAGTAGAAAAGTTGTACTCCACCTAGGCCTATTAAAACGTCATTCACTGAAAAATAATCATGCCCCTACGCTATAGATTCTGAAAGGCTTTGCATAAAAAAATACTGCAATGAGTGCAATGCAATACTTCGGCTCCAGAGTGTCGACGTCCCGCCCCCTCCGCAGACACTCCGCTGTACCTCTCTCAAATTGTAGGTGACCACAGACAGGAGGTCGGCTTGTTTTGTTTTTATAACCGCAATTGCGGAAAACAACTTGTGAAGTTTGACCAGCTAGAAGATCGAGGTGCGCAAGAACACTGGGACCCTTTTTCCACCTGGATACCTGCTATTTTTCGTTGTTATATCACTCCCTTGTCGGACAAACTTGCCCCAACTTCCTCTCCGCCTCGGCAATATCTAGACCTACAGCGTGTAGCGCAGACCAAGCTGAAAATTTAGCATAAATCAAAAATGTCTGCGTCAAGCTCACTGCGACACACCACTGCAGGAGTATAACCAGGAATGTAGGTAGGAGGGCTAAATAGGTTTAGCGCCACCGCAGCACGGGAGCCCGGGGGCAAATAGATAAAAATAGACCGGAGGAAAAAAAAAACAAACATGAATCGCTACTCTTGCGGACGTGTCGCTGCATCGGATCGTCGGCTGTTGGATCGATGGATCGATACAAAACGATTATTATTTACACCCCTACAAATACACAAACCTGTGTACTTGTAGAATTATTGGACACATGGTCAGTATGAGAAGTCATGGTGTTGCAACCAAATGGAAAACCATTTATAAAGTAATCCTTTTTTCTTTAATTTATAAAACACATCCTCCCCTCTTCTTTGCAGCTCAGAGCCCCATTTTAGACCTTATCACTACAGGTCCAACACTGCAAACAGGTGACTGAGAAGAACCCAGTTGAGACTTTTATTGCTTCCCTATAAACAGCATGGCCGCAACGTTTTAAACCTGAACACAAAACTTCTCATTTGATGCTTTTTAATTGCATGAACGACACTTTACGCTTAGTTCTACTATGTCACATTCCTTTGGAGGAATTTCCCTTTTTGCATATAATAGGGGAAATTATATCAGTTTGGATTATTAAAGGCAGGCTAAAAAATTACACTCAGGCCATTTGTTTGAACAATACAGAACTTCCTCTAGGTATGCATGGGGAAAAAAAAAAGATGTGTGACATAGATGCATGTGAAACGCGTTTACTTTGTGTGGTTGTTTGCAGTAGGAACCTATGTACAAAACCATGATGAGATTTGAGGCTGTGAAGCAATGGCGTCAGGGTTTTAGCGTGTTCATAAATAGTTGGTTTTCTTCTCATCCTGGCTTCACTCAACAACCAACCTAGGCAAACTGATTCTCAGATGTGCAGCGGATCTCCTTACTGGTTCCACCAACAGGCCTCAGACTGGAGCAAATTAGGGTTACAAAAACACTCATTTCTGCTCAGTTTAATGCCTAAAAAGAATAAAACATTGAGTGGTTAGTGTTTATCTAAAGCAGAGTTTGCTTTAATCACAAAGGTTTATACTCAACCTCATTCGGTCTGAAAGCGACGACAGCTGGAAACCAAATATTTACCGATACAAACAGCAAACCACAGCGACTTGCTGACTAAAACCCTGAGAAAGGTTTCTGCAGCCGGTTTATTCTACCTGATGAGAAGGAAGAGCACAAAATACTGATATCTGAGATTAAATTTAGCCTAAACTCAGCATCTTTATTACATTGGTAACTGCCTAATTAATAAATGATTTCCCTTATTATAAATTCAGAGCTTTATAAAAACTAATATTGCTTTGACTTTATATAATTTAAAACTAGGAGTGTTGGCCTAGTGGTTAGAGCAGTGACATTGTGCTCTGACAAGGATGCAATCGGGTTCGTCCCCACAGCCTGGGCGCCGCACAATGGCAGCCCACCGCTCCCCACGGGGATGGGTTAAATACAGATTACAGATTATTACATCATCCCTTTTAAGTTATATTGAATATTTTTTGCAATAACTAAAGGCACATCTAAGGATATATATATTAAGTCACAACCTTTAACTCTAAAAATTAACCAAATATCAGGAGAATCGTAGACCTTCACCGGTCCTGTTCATGTAAAGCTAAAACCCTCATATGAACAGTTTGACGACGTCCAGAAAACCCTCTATTTAAAGCGATGGGTTGAGTGTCTCCAGAGATGACGATGATTTGGTTTTGCCTTGAGCCCAGAACACAAGCAGATTATCTTGAGAAGATGTTAGCTAAAGCATGTAAGGCAGAGACTCCTTAAAAATGGAGAGGAAGAAGACAAAGAACATCTAATCCATGTTGCAAAAGACCTTCATTCCGTAAAAGTTTAAAAAACAATCGACTGGACTTGTTTTCCAACATTTGAAGACGTTTCGCTCCCTCTCCAGGAAGCTTTCTCAATTCAAATGTCTGGAAGGCCTTGTATTGCTTGGAAACATGCAAATGGAAACCGATGAGTGGGTCGTTTGGTTCCATTGTTAGCCTGTGATATCTGAAACCTGTCTATGATTCTGAAGGTCGGTCATTAAAGGGGGGGGATTGTCGTTTAACGACTGACCTTCTAAAATTACAGTTTTAGAATGATGATGAAAGATTCTGGCCATGACCAGGAGGGACTGGTGGACTTCATAAAAAGGACACCATGAGAAAAGAGAATATTGGAGCAACAACATGAAACATCAACCAGAAAGCCAAAGCTCGGGCACAGATGGGTCTTCCAAAGGGAAGGTGGCCATGATCACACTGACAAAGTGGCTCGATCACAATAAAGTAACAGCTCTGATTTTAGAAGTTTTGTAGGGAGAGCTGAACAGTATAAACCAGGAGAAATAGCCCTAGAATTCCTCCAATCATTTGGGAAGTGGTGGACTGGTTGATGGAGACGTTAGCTCCCCGGGTTCCATTCAGTCACTCTGAAGGCTCCGCCATGGCAGCCCACTGCTCCCACAAGCTGCTCATCATCATACAGATCTTATCAGCCCAAAAACAGGGAAACCTTTATCTGATTAAACCCTAATGTTGACATTTCTACAAAAAAATGGTTCTCTACTTCTCCTTTTCTTTTCCAGTGATACTTACTGCACAACCTTCACATGTTCTAACGTTTGTTTCCATTTAACTGGTACACAGAGAACTGGGACCTGGCAACAATTACACTCGAGGACACATGAATGATTTCACTATGTAGATTTTCATAACTTCCTCTATAAACAAGCCATTTCTCTATAAGCAAAGCAGTTTCCTGGAAGACCAACCACTGCCGCGCACTGGAGCTGACTCAGAAAACACGGATGCTGAGTTAGAAACACCAGCTGAGGATACGGCCGCACACAGGCTTGAAGCAACACTCACCTGTAAGCACTCAAAGGAAGTTGTATTTCAGATGAGTTTTTAAAAAAAACAGAACATCCTACAAGTTTACACCTTTATCTGTTTGATTGGGGTTTATAAGCAGTAAATATCTGCCGTTATATCATTTGTGACCTGCTAAAGAAATAAAAGAGGAAAAGCTAAGCTGTTATCACAACTAACACTGAATTGTAAGCAACCATCAGAAATAAATTGTGCTTTTTCCTTTTTCACATAAAAGCTGTTAGATGACAATATACATATTTTTTATCAATTTTGTGGCAAATACCATAAAAATATTATATATAATTTGAGAATAGGATGGGGGATGACTTTACGAACATTATTGTATTTATCTAATAAAAAATTATTTGGTGGAAATTTGGACTGAAATAAATAGGGTGCTTTATCATCAACTACCACTGTTTTTATGAGCGATTAAGTGCCAAAAACAAACTCTTGTTTTTTTACTGCAGCATGTTATAAAAATCAAATCTCCACATTAAAGAGACATTTCTGTCAAGTCCTGACAAAGCAGTGCTGACAAGTGTTGGTGAGGAGTCACACAGGAAAATGAGAGGGAAGCATTAGAAAGTTGAGCAAGCGTAGGCAAGGCTGAGTAATTGTCTTTATCTCTGAACCGAGCTGCAGTTTCACCTTAATTAAAATCCCACTTTAGTAGAGCATGAAGCGTTTTGGTCAGACGACGATTGGACAGATAAGTTTGATCATTCTCTGTGAGCATGTATAGTCTCGTTCAAAGGTATTCCTACCTCTCAACACTGCAAAAACGATCTAGAATTAAGTAAATAAAATAAAGTGTATTTGCCTTTAATTTGAGCAGGGAAATAAGATGATCTGCCAATAGAATTAGTATTTATAGTCTTAAAATAAGATAACTAGATATAATGCACCTGAAATAAGACAGCAACATTGTTTTTCTTCTTATTTTAAAAATAAATCATCTTGTTCCATTGGCAAAGTGTCTCACTTTCCTCCTCAATTCAAGAACAAATGCACTTATTTCAAGAAAAAATTACTAGATTTAATAGATTTCCAGTGAACTGTTCTCCCTACAACTGTAATCAGAAGAGTCTTTGATTTGGGTTTCATCTTATATACCAATAGGAAGTAGCAGATAGCTGTGAAATAACCTGGTAGAGACAATCTTAAATTTTCTGCATTTTATACATAGCAGATTGATGATAACGCTTCATTTGATGGGACTTTATTTTGATAAAAAGGCATGATAAAGACCAAAGAACACAGCAGACCAATCAGGAACATTGCATTCATGTTTAAGCAGCAGTAGAGTACTAAATTATATCCCAAACCTTAAACGTCCTACTGAGCATTGCTGAATCTGTCACCAGAAAACGTAGCGAACATAGAACAGCTTCATAACAACCAAGACATGGTCGCCCACCTAAGCCACACAAGACAATGATCATCTTAGAGAAGCTGCCGAGGCAACCATGGCTACTCTGGAGGAGCAGCAGAAATCCACAACTCAGACACCAGAATCCATCCACAGGAAAACTGGTATTCATTCCCTGAAGTAATCTGTCCACTGTGATGGTGTGGAGTGGGTTAGGGTTTGAGATTAGCCCCAAGCCATGCAGCGGACACACTGAATACGTGGATTCAGGCGATCTGCTTAAATTGGGACTTGTGGCAAAGAAAACATGATGTGTGGCACCTCATCTTGAACACACGACCTCCATGATGAAACGAGGAAGCAGCATCATGCTGTGGGGATGCTTTTCTTTAGCGGTGACAGGGAAACTGGTTAGACTTGATATGATGATGGTTTGAGGTAACAGAGGGCAATTCTGGAAGAAAGCCAGTTAGAAGGTCCCTAAACATACAGCCATGGAATAACGTAAATCAACACAAAGAAGGTGCTAAAAAAAGGGTTTGTTAATGTCCAAGTCAAGTAGTGATGTATGGGAAGACTTTAAAAAAGCAAATCAATGATCTTCTTTATCCAATCTGGTTTCACTTGAGTTATTCTGCAAAAAATATATATATATATCCTTCTGAGAAGTGTAAAGCTTTTAGAAGGACACCCCAAAGAACCTGTAGCTGTAGTTTCAATTGAAGCTATAAAGTAGTTATTTAGTGGGAGGCGAATACAAAAACATGCCACATTTTTCCCAAAAGAGGAATAGCTTTGGACTATGAAATGAAGCACTATTTTTAGATAATTTCACTACTTCGTGTTGGTATATCACATTAGACCCAGATCAAACAAATGAGCCAAAGAGCCACTAAATGGAAAAGAAACTTCTAAAGGTGGTTTCTAAACACATTCAATAAGCCAATCAGGTCTGATGAAGGGTAGTGGAAGCAGGTTTGCTTTCATGCAGTGAACCAATATGATGATGATATGTGGAGGCTTGAAGCTGGCAGACAAAGTGGCAGCAACCCCTACAGTGTAATCTGGGTTTACTAAAACTACCACTTGCTTGTCAAGGCTAAGGTCAAATGCCTGATAATATCGAGACACAACAAAGACACTGCTATCAGTCACTTTACCACATCCTTGTGTGCACACATGCGCAGGTCTGCACATCTGTCAGTCTGATTACACAAGGGGGAATATTTTGATCTTGTGCTCTGCGCCATAAGGAAATTACACAATGGCAGCTATGAAATGCTGATGCATGGAAACTCCTACAGCTGGGGTGTGCGTGCCCACACAGGCACTTTCAGCCAGTTACTGGAATTATTTGCAAGGCTACGTGTCCTGATGGGAACGCGTCCCTTCAAAGTAGCTGAGAACTATGGGATTCAGGCGTTGGAATGGTTCGATATTGTGACGGATGATCAGGGATGTGTGGACAAGCTGACACGAAGCACAATCAGTGCAGAGTAGAGTGTATATACACCTACATGCCTTTCACTCGGCCCTGCTCTTATCCATCCTGTCCTTAAAAGATCTCTCCTGCAAATGTAAAAAGGCCTCTCCCTCCACGACTCTCCTCTTTAGCTGCTCTCTGAAGTGGCTCAAAGAGTGAAAGAGAGAGAGATGCAGATAGCGGTGGAGGGATGCATGGAGATAGAGAAGAGGGAGGGTATGAGAGCATGTGGGGGAGGGTAGCCCTGCAATCTCTGGCAGGGAGAGCTGTGACGCACAAGCAAACGCACAGGAGCAGCCACTCTGATGCTGGGTGGCATCCACACAACCCAGATTCTTGCACAGTGTTCTAGCCCAGAGGGCCGGACCACAGAAATCACCTATGATGGAGAGAAGGGGGTGGAGGGCAGGTTCTGATTTAACGTGTGAGCAGACATGGGTGTAATTTCATCTTTAATACTCTCACCGACCGTTTCCAGATCTCAGAATCTAACACATGCACACACCCAATTTCCTGAACCCCCCCTCCTCCTTTCCTTCAGCTGTGGGTGGAGACGGGTAGAAACAGGAAGGAAGTCCAATCCGAACTTCTCCCCTCCGAAATCAGACCCACCCCAACGAACATCCAACCCTGCTTGGTAAGTTTGCATCGTTTCCTCCCTCCTCATACCGATAATGCGGCGAAGTTCCTCGCATTGGCTGATGTGTGGGAGTTTAAGCATCTCCTTCCATTTCTTGCTGCGACCATTCCTCTTGCCTCCTCCACCTGAGAGGGAAAAAAAAAAGAAGAGGGGAGAGGATTAACGTCAGACAACAGGAATATCCAGCAAGTAGCTTTTCTTCAGCACAGGAGCAACAAAGGCATTCATCCAGGAGTGAGTGCAGCATGTGTATGTTTGCTCCTGCATGCGTGTCTTCAAGCAGGCTGACCTTGGTGTGACCAGAAACAGGGACAGCTGGTTCATCTCACCAGTCGCCTCTGTGCAATATGACAGAGCATGTGATGAAGAATGCTGACAGCTTCAAACATCATGGGGCTCTCACGCTCACCCCCCCTCCCCGTACCAAGTGGATCCAGGTCAAACATTAACCAAACTAACCCATCATTCATAGATTACCTCCACCACAAACCCACAGGTGGTGAGATTCCTTCTCAGAGTCAGTGAACCCTAATGTAAGGCTTGAATGACCACACCAGCATTCCTCAGCTGCAAATTAAAATGTCGTCTGGAACAGCAGCTGCAGTGTGTGTGTTTGTGTTTACGGTCCAAACCGACACCATTAATATACACCAACCCTTTTTCCCTGTCTGCAAGCATCTCTCAATAATCTGCTGGAATTTTGGCCCATTCCTCCAGACAGATATGGTGTAACTGAGTTAAATACAAAGACCCAACCACAGGATTGTCCATTAGACCATGATCAGCGCTTTGTGATGGACAATTTGATACCTTTCACCATCAAAAAGCTTCTTTCTACCTACAGTAATTATGTGCCATCTATCCCAAAGCTTATATCTACAGTCAAATGAAATAGTTTGGGCACCCCTTTTAATCTTAATTATTTTTATTTCTAAATATTTGGGTGTTTGCAACACTATCTATTAACTGATGGACACAGTAAACTTTCAGTATTCAATTGAGGTTCATTCAACTTCTGTTTTATGCATTAAAACAGAACTTGAAAGGTGCAAAAATGTGGGTACCCTAATCATTTTATTGATTTGAACACCCTAAACTACTTTTCACTGACTTACTGAAACACAAAATTGGTTTGATAACATCATTAAAATTTGAACTTCATAGCCAGGTGTAACCAATCATGAGAAAATGTATTTAAGGTGGACAGTTGCAAGAATCTGAAGATTTATCATGGGCACCTCAAAACAACTCTGAAATGATCTGAAAAGTAAGATTGTTCAACAGAGTCGTTCAGGGGAAGGATACAAAAAGTTGTCTGAGATTTTTGTCAGTTTCCACTGTGAGGAACACAGTAAGGAAATGGAAGACCACAGGGACAGTTCTTGTTAAGCCCAGAAATGAAAGGCCAAGAAAAATATCAGAGAGGCGGAAAAGAAGAACGGTGAGAATGGTTAAGGTCAACCACCAGACCACCTCCAAAGACCTGCAGCATCATCCTGATGCAGATGTCGTCACTGTGCATCGTTCAACAATTCAGCACACTTTGCACCAGGAGAAGCTGTATGGGAGAAGGATGCGACAGAAGTCTTTTCTGAACGCCACAAACGGAATCACTTGAGGTATGCAAAAGCACATTTGGAAAAGCCAGGTTCATTTTGGAACAAGGTCCTGTGGACTGATGAAACAAATACTGAGTTGTCTGGTCATAGAAAAAAAGGTGTTATGCATGGCGGCAAAAAAAAAACACACAGCATTCCAAGAAAAACACTTGCTACCCACTGTAAAATATGGTGGAGGTTCCATCATGCTTGGGGCTGCCAATGCTGGCACTGGGAATCCTGTTAAAGTTGAGGGTCGCATGGATTCCACTCAATATCAGCAGATTCTTGAGAATAGTGTTCCAAGATCCGTTACCAAGTAGAAGTTACGCCAAGGATGGATATCAGCAAGACAATGATCCGAAATACCGCTCCAGATCAACCCAGGCATTCATGCAGAGGATCAATTACGATGTTCTGGAATGGCCATCCCAATCCCCGGACCTGAATATCACTGAACATCTTTGGGATGGTTGGAAGCAGGTTGTCCATGCTCAGCAACCATCAAACTTAACTGAACTGATGGTTAAAAATCCCTTAATTCAGGAACTTATTAAAAGCTACAGGAAGCGACTAGAGGCTGTTGTTTTTGCAAAAGGAGAATCTACTAAATATTAATGTCTCTTTTTTGCTGAGGTGCCCATATTTTTGCACCTGTCAAATTTTGTTTTAATGCGTACTGCACATTTTATCTTAGTCCAATTAACCTTAATTCAATACTGAAATATTACTGTGTCCATCAGTTATTAGATATATCAACCTGCAGCAGCTGTTACAAACACCCAAATATTTAGAAATAAAAATAATTAAGATTAATAGGGGTACCCAAACTTTTTCATATGACTGTACTTTTCTATGTTAATGGATGTTGCATCTGTATTTCTGCTTGTCACCTTTTTTGTGAAGGAAACCGGTCCTGTCCGAAGCAAAAAAACTCACAGATCAAATCCCCTACACTTTTAAATGAGGGTGGGGATTTCTCAGGGTTACCAGCTTCACCCTTTATCCTCGCAATGCTTCACTCATTGTGACCGAATGACGCATAAACCTCTACCTCCGTTAGAGCATCTACAAACTGTAATCTAGACTTTATTTTCAGTATCATTTTCTCCCTCTCTGAGCCACCCTCCAGCTTATGTTGGTACAATGGTACTTACCAGTTTCAGTGACCTTCTACTTAAAGATCTATGTTGGTTAGTTTTTTTATAGCCATAACAGTGCAGGGTTCACATCTTCACAGATCTCCCCTCATGTTTATGTACAAATAAGGAGGTAAATGTGTTTAAAGACACAGACACAGTCATTGAAAGTCATGGTATCGGCATATTTCCGATGGTAGGAAGAACAAATGTCAGCCAAAGGGCCGATATTCTCATTACAAATGAGCGAATCAGCCTGATCATCAGCTTAATTAACCATTTTTTGTGTAAATACACCAGCAGGAACTCTGATTATCATTGTTTGAACACATGAATGTTACACCTTTAGGTATCTAAACACTGAACCCATTTTCAATGTCACACAAGCAACCCATTTGTTTGAATTGTTCCCTTACAACAACTTGAGAAGTTTACCTCCACTTAACTCAAATAATGTGACTTCAGAAGCTAACCAATCTAGGAAGTCGTAACCTTGACATTTCAAAACCTAAGAAATAGTAATATTACTCTTAAGTCAACTTCCCATCTGTCTTGATATTCTGGCTTTTGCAAATAAATTATGTAAACTGTAATTGGCCAACAACAGGAAAGATGGCTGCAAACCTAAATGTTTATGCATTTGCTCCTTATTGATAAAAACAAACATATGACATAAAATGTTCCTCGTAAGTATTTTGTCCTTGTTTTTAATCAAGTGCTGTTTTAGAGAATCTCTTTTCTGAAACACTGTGATACATTTTTTCATAATATAAATAGCAAAACCAGAAACAAATGGTTAATCATACTCCATGCAGGTTAAGCTTTATAAAAATCCAATATCAGATATTTAAATGAAGCTCTTTGAATGTGTACCCGAACAAACTAAAACTCTCTAATCTTTGCTTTCCAGTCCAGGTTTTATTTTGATTATTTGAGTATTATTTCTGATGCAGATTAGGAGGACAGAAAACAATAATCTGATTCCACCATAATCCAGCATGAAGTATCATGATAGGTTAAACCCATATTCATGTTGCCTCATATCAGCCCTTGTACTCCCCTAAATCGCTCAGTCCTGGTCTGTTTTGGGTTATTGTGGCACCATCTGTTGGGTCCCTTTGCTTTTGAATTACTACTACACTATAACCTCGAAAGTACACAGATGATTTTCGCAGGTTTTTCTGGGGTGGAACAAGAAAGCTGTATGCTTCCCATTACAAGTGAAAAACTGTGACACCTCCTAAAACATCTGGAACGTGTACAAAGCCACCATGGCAGGACTGAAGCGGTTTATCATGGCTGCTAGTAGCAGTGTTACCTTAACTTGCTTGTGGGCTTGAGACCCACAAGCAACAAAGGGAGATTTAACAGCCTTGGACTGGCAGCACTCCAAGTATCATTTAGGAACACACTTGGCTCTTTGGATACTTGTGTTGTTTCTGGTTGCAACAGAAACACTTTTACTAAGCAACAGCGATAAACAGTCCAAGATTCTTTTATGTAGTGTACATACAGCCATGATAATTCAAAGAAATCAGCATGTGCTGTGCTGCCAACAGGGGAAAGACACATACAGCTCCAAATTGCACATGTAGAATGGATGCCATTTAAATATTGAAACAAAAATAGCTGCAGACCTCAGATTCTCACCTCGGTCGTTAATCAAATTTACAGTAATGAGGGAAATTCCACTTTGACTTCTAAGTACCGGTATATCATTCCTGCTAACTGCTCCTTCTAAACAATGCTTTGGCAGGTTAAGATTATAGCAAAGCTCTATATGCAGGACTTTGATTTTAATTTAGGCTGTTTTTGAAGCATCCAACAAAGATTCAAGGGTATTATTTTTCTCATCATTAGTTTTCTAGCTTTGAGAAAACAGATATTTTGTTTTTAAAAGGATCTAGAAGCAGATGGTAAAATAAACCATCAATCATTATCTTCCACCAGTTCACATATAAAACCAGAGATTTGGTTCCTGAATCTTTAAGTTACCAAAATCTGTTGCACAAAGAGCAGGAAAATATCATACAGCTGTTCATATCTGGATTTCAAGAGCAAAATATTTTTTTTTTATTGCCGTCCAGTTCTGCATTAACCGACACTGCGGTATTTGCACATATTTATTATCCGTGGCTCGGAAAAGCTGTCACAAGAGGGTGCAAGGGTGGGCAGCGAATCATTTAAAAGTACACATTTATCAACCCTTACATTTCACGTGGATATTCTGAAACCAACAGCATCATATCCTCCAGAAACAGACCAGTCCAGTCATTCTCTGCGCTGCTGTGTGGGTTGAATGAAAGCTTATCAAACCAGCATACTCTAACTATTTCACTTCTATGTGCTTTCCATCTTCAAATAACAGGAAAAATTACTGTCTAGAGAGAAATGACCTCTAATAGTGTTATTTCAGCAGATATGCTGTCATTTTCAAAGTCATTAACATTTAGATTGAAGTGTAACAACAGCTATTCCTACTTTACTGCTTCTGGTTTCAATTAAAGTGTTTGTTGTCCTTTGACAAAAACCACAACCCATTTTTTTCACACTGCATGTGCTTATCAGGACTTCCTGAGCTATTGTTATCCTGTTTGTAAGATACAGAGGTGGAGTGCGGAGCAAGGTCAAAGTTTATTCTCCCCTGAGACAGCAAGGGAAGTCCTAAAGCTAAACGGACGTCTGTCTGTCGAAAGAAACCAGCATCGCAGAAGAGGTTTCTTTAATCGGTTTTGTCATTTCCTATATGGCCGATTCCCCGATGGCAGCTTGTCATTTAAAAGTAGATACTGAAACAGCCAAGAACCGCTGGTGTTTAGTCACAATAAGAGATCAAACGAGGCAAGAGAAACCACACCCATTTGTTTGCAGTAATAATCTGCTGAAGCAAAACTTCACAAGAGTAATGCTGACTGCACATCATTTTTTACGATTACAGCACCCTTCACATTATGAGCACCGATTGTAGAGACGTAAAGAAAATCCCCCAAAATAAAAATGATAAGCCTCGAGAAACAAAAAAATAAAATAATAATATGTTAAGTTTGAAATCCCATGTCAGTTTTCAGCTTGACCTGCTCTGTATGGTAACCAGATGGGTAGAAACAGAAAAATCTTAACCTTTTCGGATCAATGAAACCATTCATACACATGCACTATCTCATTGTGCTGATAACAATTATTGCTGTGAGTGATGTCTGTGTCTCAATGAAGTCTGTAAAAGGCAAAGCCAGAAGAAAATAAAAACCAAAACTGACCTCTTCAGATATATATATATATATATATATATATATATATATATATATATATATATATATATATATATATATATATATATATATATATATATAAATAAAGCATTTGTTGGTTTATGTAGGTGAGAGTGAAAAGTAGGAAGCCATAAAACCGCAACTGAAGGAAGTGTAGTTATTACAGCCAGGTTGAATACAGGACTAAATAAGTGGCACTTCATCACACCAGGCATCAGGTTCAGCAGTCAGTGTAGCAGCAAGTTTAGGTAGTAGGGCTGGGTTAATAATCCATAACACAGATTAAGCTAATTCTATGTTTATGGCCATATCTCCCAGAGGAGATTATTGAAGTCAAAGCTATTTTTTTTTTTAAGTGATACATCGTTGCTCATTTTTAAAACAAAAATGAAGTTTAAATTTGATTTGATAGAAAACAAAACAA
Source organism: Cyprinodon variegatus (assembly GCF_000732505.1). Lineage (NCBI taxonomy): Eukaryota > Metazoa > Chordata > Actinopteri > Cyprinodontiformes > Cyprinodontidae > Cyprinodon > Cyprinodon variegatus. The sequence continues at coordinate 48,690 of NW_015150898.1, read as the reverse complement.
AAAATCAGAAACTGACAATTCTATACTTTATCACCCAGTCCTGATTAATATTGTGGTCAATTTTGGCATTCCTTAATAGGATCTTCTGCACAACAACATGGGTTTACGTGACTGTAAAACGGTGCTGCACTGATGGCATAACCAAATGTAGGCAAATATCACACCACGGCTTTGATACGTTCACGGTTTAAAGAAAGGAGATTAAAAATAAACTATTTGCCAACTACACAATGAACAGGCCGCCCAGCCAGGGGTGGGGGGTGGCTACTACTTCTGCAACTGCTACAACCTTTAAGACATTTCAGTTAAACCTGCCGTCCAGGAGGCTGAATGTTTGTCATGTTATCAGCCCTTAAATGGTAAATGGTAAATGTACTTATATAATGTTTCTTCAAGTGGCCAGACTTGACCAAAGTGCTTTACATTACTGTTACACTACATCCATGCACACACTAATGGTGGCAAACTACACTGTAGCCACAGCTTCCCTGGGGCTCGCTGACACAGCCTATCTGTGTCTTGCGCAAGGATAAAACAACCCTGAAAGCCGGAACTCGAACCGACAACCATCCGATTGCAGGGCAACCTTCTGCACCCGATGCCAGTGTCGCCCCCTTACTAAACTATTCTCAAAAAAAGGATCCTATGATCTGTAATCTATCAACAGTTCTTTAATTAGAAATTTTTGTAAAACTGTTTTACAGTGATTTTTCCTATGTGATGTAACGTCAACTCTGCTTTCTATAAAAATAATTATCTCACAGCAGTAAAAAATTGACTATATAAATCTTTTAGTATTAGAGTTCTTTTAGAAAAGAAGGAATGAGTTAAAGTTAAGTTAAATAAAGTGTCAAGAGGTCAAACTTTCAGGATGTGCAACATAAAAACATGTACTGTAAACCACAGGTTCAGCAGACGGAACATCTGCAGGGTCTCTGGTGACACACATTGTTTCTCAGTAGATAAATGAAATACTTGCTGATGCAAAGCGTACAGCTCAACTGTCACTGAGGGAAATCCTCTGTCCTTTAGTTCATGAGACACCAGCTGTCCTGCCAATGACATGTGACAATCTAACGTTGACAGGGTCCAGTCCTCATTCAGAAAAACATGAAAAACCACAACTTTATTGATATATAAGTACCAAAACACAGCCATTGGGCTTAGGCATCCAACAGAAAAACTGGTATATATACATTTCATGGCAATTTAAATACGTCAAAGTGAATAGGACCACTGACGATTTTTCACGTTGTTCCAGATTCTCAGATAGTCTAATCTATGCAACAGCAAGAAAGAGGCGGTGGCAAAGTAAAACACATCCACTTTGGGGAAAACACAAACAAGGATAATCAGAGCGTTGGGGTAAAAATCATCAGTAACACAGTACTAATATATAAAGGTGTTTTTTGACATTATAAAAAGAACCTATAATTATGTTGCAGTTTAATATTCGTAGTCTAATGACCTTACAAAAAAAAAAAAAAAGGGAAAATGCACATCTCTACCAAAGCCCTAATACTGCTTTATAAGATACATAACATAATTGTTACAAGGTTATAATCACATTATATAGAAAGATAATGGATAAACAGATGTTTAAAAAACTCATAAAGACAAGGCCCTGAAGAAAACAATGGAGTTCTGAGTGGTTTACCAAAAAGCAGAGAAGGATTGAATCCTTTAGCCTTAAATTCTCGCTCAGAGCATAGATAAACTAAGCTTTTCAAACTAGATGTTCCTGTATCTGTTAAACAAACAAATGGTTGAATAACTCCAATTGATAGACTGTACTTGTTGAGGAGGACAATTATCAAGCCTTGGTTCTAACAACAGCTCAGCTAAACTCTGAAGGTTCTAACATCCAGCAGATCATCCTCCAAAACAGTTTCTTTTACTATAAACATGTCAGTGCTTCAACCCCCCCATCTGACCTTTCACACCACCAAACATCACATAAACTTAGATAAAGAAAATGCTAATTTTTCTTCTCAACTGATTTTCCCTCTTGCTCTGAACTCTTGGTCAATAACATTATCAACTTGGAGCTAACGCATTTGATTCCCCTTTATGTACAAAGTATGTTTTAATTAAATCAAACTGCAAGCATTTAAGTGGTCTGAACTAAGAGGCACTGTCTAAAAACACAGAAAGGTACCACCATGCAGTGGCACCGAAGCTTTAAAACAAAAAATCCATCCTCTTGCTGTTTTATCCTAAGAGAAAAGCAGCAACAGTTGCTGCTGCTGTCGAAATAATATAAACTTATCAAACATTACAAACGTGATATTATAACCAATGAAACAACAGCCATTTTAAAATAGCAACATAAGAGTCCCTGCCGTCATTGCCATCTCCTATGTAATGGGCTTCAGGGTGGTGTGAGTTTCAGGCACCTAAAAAAGTATTTAAACTGAAGAGATGCATCCCTTTAGGTTTCACCCTAAAGGCCAATTTACACCTCTGGCGTATAGCCTCTGCAACCGTAAAAAAATCTGTTTGGTTATACAAAATGACAACCAAAGTTGTCTAAGACAATGCTGTTGCTTGCATATCCTATAACCAATAGCCTGGCCGTGGATGGCGTTCCCATTCTTAAAAAAAAATCTTTAAAATCATCCCCCTTCTTAAATGAGCATCCCTCCATACCATCCCCTGTGACATTTTATTACTGAATGTGCATTTATTTATTTTGGTATCTTATTTCGAACATGGAAGAGAAAAAAACCCAACAAACAATAAAACCCTTCTTTCCTAAGTTAATATAGCTCTATTACATGTGCGAAAAGGAGTAGGAAGAAGTAAAACTTATGTACTCCTACCCCTTTATATATTAACAGTAATAGCAATTATATTGCCCTTTCAACATTTGGCAGGCCATGCGTTTACGAGTAGACAACGCGAGTGAGGGAATGTGAAAATAAGGATGGGAGGGAATCTTCTGCAGGTTCCAGGTTCTAAGTTGCCGAGATCTCCCTTCCCTGCTTAGTTTGAGAAATAATGTGTTTAAAATGATGCAAGTTTCTTCACATAATCATACCTGCTCTCTACGATTGTAGCATGAATTTCATAAGTCTGGGAAAATAAATGTGAAAATAAGGAGGGGAGGGAATCTCCGGCAGGTTCTAAGTTCAATAAATAAAGTGTCAGAAATGATCTAGAATGGTGTTGATAGGAAAATGGGGAATTGGCATCCACTGAGCAGAGAATTTATTCATCGCACACCGACTGTAGCACGTCGACAAAAACGTGTCTCAATACAAGTAAAATCATATTAATTCTAATTTATCTGTCCATCAAAACTATCAATTTTAAGGCCTCCAATATATAAGAAATATGAAAACATTAAGAATGTGTTTAAAATTTCCCTTTTCGTTCATATTACAATCCGTTTTCTCATTAATGGACGGGAGATTAGGGCGATGCGCGCTCCCGCGACAGGGGAGGTCATTCTGGGCACAACAGATGAAACCTGGAGGAGAGAATCGAAGCAGGGGTGGATTTAGGAAATTTGGGGCCCTAGGCAAAAACAGGCCCGGGGCCCTCTGAGCTGAGAAGACAACTCTTAATGCAGACCAATTATAGAGATACAGACATTTGATGTTAATGTCTGGCCAATGTTCATAAATTAATTGAACGTTGACATCTGACTGCATGTCCCTGTGTGACTTGCAGAATGTCTGTCGTCCGATCAATGGTACACATAGTTCGAGGGACCTGTTAGAATAGTTTTAACTCTTTCATTGCCAGCATGTAGCCTAGCTTACCTTAAATTAGCCAATAGAAGCAATACTGGTTTTCTGATAAACAGTCTGTTTTATAAAATAAATACTCTAAATGAATATTGGAAAGGTGAGTAAAATTATTAGATTTTATATAGGCTTATTTCATTTTCAGGCTAATTCTAATGTATTTGAATGAGCAGTTTTTTCAGATTTTGAAAATTATTTCAGCTTTTTCAATTTAGTTTGAATAAATAAAAAAATACTTGACTTAAAAGGATTCAGATATTCATTTGCAATGTTTTGTGAGGTTTTGTTCCAAATCTTAATGGATTCATTGCCAAAAGATTCTCCAAAGTAAAATCAAAGAAGTGTCCTACCATGACTATGAGGCTGATCCCAGTGGGAAATTAGTCCCAAACTATGTCGGGACAGTGATAGCCATGCCAGTCCATGCATATTGCTTTAGGATAATAGAATATATTAATTAGGCCTTGTATACTTCCAATAAATAAAAAAATCCACCATCCCCCTTCTTTTATTTTTAATTTTTTACAACTCGACCACTGGTCATATATGAAAAATAAAGAATACAGTAATATGATCGCCCCACTCTGAGTATCAGTGTTCCAAAGTAGGCTAAATGGAATGCAAACTAAAATAATTAATATACTGCATTTCAAACAGAGCAATTAGTCAAGAGATGAAACTAAAAATATAAGTATTGAGTTTTGAAGAAGGAAGCTTTTTGAGATGCGTCAAAGGAAAACACACTCCTAAATGTATAAATGTATAAATAAAAACCTGAATGGCCAGAAAGAGGGGGGGTAAAGAAGGCGTTACATGTTGCTTCTGTTTTACACTAAGCTCACAAAGATCCTATTACTTTCATGTTGCTGGGGGCAGGCATGCCGACAGACCGGTTATGAATCCGCAGGGCAGATTCACATGCAAATCAACAGTTGCACAAAAACAGCTACAAAAAAAAGACGGCATGCAAGGGGAAGCAGCTAACCCAGTATCAGTCACTAACATGACAAAGGCTGAAGTTGTTTTTTCTGTTTGAAAGAGCAGTAAGGAGCACAAATAGAAGAAGATTGATAAAACAAGAACTGTGACGCTCTCACCCAAGGTGCAGTATTTATTATTTTACCACAAAGAGCAGACAATTAAGGTTTGGGTGCGGGAAGTTGGACGTTGATGAGCTAAAAGGAAATAAAGCAGACCAAGATCCAGAGGACAGACAGAGAGGACAGGCTGTGGAAGAGTGGGGGAGCATGTGCACATACGGCTGTCACAGCCAGCTGGGCCACCCCACCCTGTTTAATGTCACTCTGACGTCAAAGCCATGTGTGCAGGCCCTTAATGCAGACAGGATGGAGCGAGTATTTATTTAACTTTGGTTCTCTCCTCGGAGAGAGCAGAGGCCTCCATAAACACCGACTTCAGAGCAGATTTTCGCGTTTCACAGCCGAGGGCAGCCAGGGCTGAGATCATCCTGTAACATCCTGGGACAGGGTGCCGCATGTGTTTGAAGTGACAGAAAACTCCAAAAAATAAAATCAAATAAAAAGTGGGCACTTGTTGAGAGGTTAATGTCAAATGATCACAGATTCTGTGCGAGTGTGAAGATCTGCCCTCATTTCCATGAATGATTGACAGACAGCAGGGTAATAAGAATCTGTCTCTCCGGTTCGCTGGGGTTCATATTTCTGCCTCTCAGCATGTTAGCCAAGAGAAAAGGAAAATAAAAAGTACTGATTGGCCTTGAGAAAAAAAAAAACCTTGATAAAACTTAATCTTTATCTTCTCATTTTCACATTATCCAAGTGATAGAACTGATTATCTTTAAAGAAAAAAAAAAGCTTCGCTTGACCTAGAGAAGATAATGCAACTTTTCTCCAACTGGGGGGACTTTTTTCCAAAAGAGTGACGTTTAGGCAGAATGCAGACACTGATGCAGCCTTCATCCTGGGAGTTAAAAAAAACATAAACATTGCTAAACATGTTTTCTTATAACTCACCCACACAACTGTTTATCCGACCTTCCAAAACAAAGATAAGACAGTTTGGCATTGTTTTGGTTTGTTTGTTTGTTTTTCACCAAGGTGAACACTTGGAGTACTCTGCACCGCTGAGCCTCACATGGGGACAGGAACGTGCAGTTAGGTCTATCTCTGCATTTATTAGTTAGTTTACATTTACAAAGGAGTTTATTTTTAACTGAGAATGATAATAGTTTTCATTAAAAAAAAAAAAAAAAAGATTGAAAAATTCTCAAGAATACCTTTGGAACAAAAATGATCTGTGTATTTAGACTTTACTAGAATATAGCACGTTGTAAAATGTGCATGCCCTTCTCAATATCCAGTTAAAAACCTTTTAGTCGTATTACAGCAATCAAATCGTTTTTTAACTGCTCTCCACATTTATTTTCATCATCATTTTTTATCATTGGCAATAAGCTCCCTTAACCTAGAAGACCTCCTTGCCATCACCCTAATCATTAGCTTTCTCCTTCAGAGACAAGCTATGACTGTTTAAGCCACTCCCAAACAAGGAAAACATGTCAATTAAAGAAAAATGAATAAACAAAAAGATGAATTTAATCAAAATCTGTCAGAGGTTATGAAGTTCAGAGCCTAACCCAGGTTAAAACAGTTAGCAGTAAAGGCCAATTTATACTTCTGATGCATAGCCTCTGCGAACGAAAAAAAATCTGTCTCTGTGCCCGACCACGCCCCCCACACAGAGGTCCTGCAACCAGCGCAGACAAAAAGCAGCTTTTGATTGGTGCTTGGTATGCCTTTCCGACTGTCTGTGTGCTTGTCCTTCGCGATTCGGTGTCCGGGGCGCGCCATTTTTAAAAACCGAGGACTAATAACAACAATGGATAACCATGATGAAAGGTTGATCGAGGAGGTTCGGAAGTTCAACCACTTGTACGATGCCTCAGACATTGTTTCATTCCTCAGACACTCCCGTCTGTTGCCACCGAATAAGTTTTTGTGACCATCAGCCGAAGTTCTCGTGTGAGTTCTCGGATAGGCTACCCCTCGCACTTTGGCGGGAAACTGCTGTGCGTCCCTAGAAATTCCAGACCGACGGTGCAGAAGCATACCAGCAAAACTGGCTAGCAACCAGACCCAAGCGACATTTGATGTGTGCGGTTGCAGAAGTATAATCCGCCCCTAAGAGACAATCAGCCACAGTTTAAGCTCATTGTAAAACCAGAGTCTGGTATTAACAAATAAACTGCTGGCTGCTTTTCCAGCCTCTCCACCCTGCAGTGCGTGATAGACTGGTGTAGCACCTAATAAGAAAAACATTAGCTGTGTCGGACTTAGTCGCCTTTTCAAAGACAAGGCCTGTTGTTTGCATAATGTGATCCATCTGTATACACATGCTCAAAGACATACATCAGGTGGGTCGGAGGAAAAGGGAAACGTGTAAATGCATGAGGGAGCTTGGCTGTGGTGTAATCCTCACCTCTCTCTTGCTGCCCTTCTCCTTAAATAAAAAAAGATCTGCTCTCGTAATGCCTTCATTAATTCTTTACAGTCAGCTTTTCCTCCAACGACATACGGCCATGGGAGAAAGTGTGGGTCACACACAACAAACTGCGATCAACATTAAGACATTGAAAGAGAAAAGCAGGACAGGACATGGTGGCGAGTCTCACATGCAGAAGGACTTGCTTTTTTACTCTTAAGCAGAAAGAGATGCGTATAAAATCTCTGTGGGGTTCTAAGACCTTCCGTCTCTCTGAGCTCAGCATATCCCATTAAACAGAGGCAAGACGTTGCCTGAAAACCAAACCTTGTTTTCCCTGAGTCCTGGGGGATATGGGGGAGGGACGGCTGGAGGAGGGAACACTGTGAGACTTAACCTGTGACAGTCTGACTGCAGGTCTTAAAGGGCAAAAAAGACAGAAGGATTGGGTGGAAGTTCTCTCCTGCTGATGAAGGGACCATCATTTGACTCCATGGCTGAGCTGATGGAGTGGTAATGCCTGCACTGAGGCCTTGAGGCTGGAACACACAGCACTTATTATACGTCGACAATCATCTCTGATAAAACAGGACCGGAACGCCAGGTCACCCTAAAGGGTGGACTGACATGAGGCACCAGGCAGACGTGAAAACATGTTACCAGAGGAAAAGCTCCTATAAGAACAGCTTTATTTTCTAGCGTACTCGTCTTTGAAAACTCCATCTTCTTCACATTCTCTCATCCTACAACCGCAAAACTTAAATTTTTGTATTAGAATTTTAAGCAGTCGACCTACACAAGGGCTTAATTTGTATTCAGGTCTTACCCGTATCAATACTATGATAAACCATCTTTTGCTAGAGATAAAGCAGCAAAAGGATCTGCTTGATTTTCAAAAGGCTCAGTCGGTTCAGGTCTTCAGGTCTCACCACAGTTCCTCAAGTGGAGTCAACTCTCCTCTTTGACTAAGCCGTTCTGACACAGGCTCCATCTAAATCAAGGGTTGCCAAACTTTTTAGCCTCTGACTCAAAGATAAAAATGGCTCCAGAGTTGATTTATTACCTGAGACTATTGGTTAATTACAAAAGCTTTTCTACATAACCAGTTAACCACTGGTTTAATAATAAATAAACCAAAACAGCTGTTTTTTTTTTCCATTTTTTAGAGATTATTTTCTATATTTAAACACTGACGTGAATGATTATGGTGTAGTTTCATTTCTGTAGTGGATCTCAAGACCCCATACTGGTTGCACAAGGACCCTAACTTTGGGAATCGATGATCTAAACCGTTCCATTCCAGCTGTGGAAACAAAGAAAGACAGGGAGGAAGGAAGCATGCATTTTCCCCCCATACTCTGGGAAACCACTGGCTTTAGATTCCAAATCTGAGCAAACATTACATTTAAAAAGTTTGCAGTCGTTATAGAAGACAGTGACTGAATACTTTGCGTTAGTTAAAGCCGAGTCACGGCTGGATTGTGAGACAGTTATGCTGCATTTAACAAGGCAGCTGGCCCAACTTCTACTATATTTTTAAAGGTGCTTCCAAAAGTGCCTCTTCACGTTTTTAGGTCCCAGCTAAACGCACACAGCAGAGCTGAGCATGCAACACAGTTCACTTCTCTCTCCCTCTCCACACAGCCCATTTGTGGGTGTTACAAGTGTTAAATGAGTCCCACATCAAGGGACAGTCACAAAGCGACGTGTTTTACGAGCCTCAGCTGGAGGAAACACCCCAGAGTGATGACAACAAGTGTTTGCCCAGCTCCAACCACAAAGCTAATAAAGCTAAGCCGGCTAACGTCACAGACGAACACTCACGAGGGTTTCGGGAGACCTGCTAGTCTGCAATTTGAAGGCCCCTGGCAGAGAGGTTTTATTACACCAACAGAGGTGTGTCCCTTCTACACCTGCACTGCTCTTCTATAAACACCCAGCTACAATGACATAAAAGACATTTGTTGAACAAGGATCATGGTACTCTAGTTTGCTGGCTTTGTTTAATCAATGAAAGAGGTGGATTACCTGCATTTTGTGGCCAACCACAGCTGAAGAAGACTTAATACAACTACGTACAAAAGATTAAATAATTATAGGACTGTTGACATATAAACACCAGTTAGTACCGCTATGGAGAGTTTACAGTGAAGTGCAGTAACACTGCTTTATGCCTTTACACAATAATAACAGTCTGAACAGATTTGTAAAGTTGTGCCAACAACAGAACTGGACATGAGTAACTTTAACAGATATTAAACTGAACAGCTAACCATTTTATATCACCTATAAATTGGAGATTCTGCTTTCTGCCCGAGCGACCTTTTTGCTATCGGTTTCTAATGCAGCCTATTTTTATTTAACTTTACTCACTGTTTAATTAGCTAGACACGTTGATGCCGCTTTCATTTTACTTGCATTAACCAGAAGAGTTATGCATTTTGTTTGTATGCTGCAGACAGTAACACAATGTATACGTAAATGTGTATGTTTAAAAAAAAGTAACATTAGGTCCAAGCTACCAAAAACTGAAAAAGGGCTTTAATCAACAGATCTTTAGAATTTCTGCAGGTCTTAAAAACATTGTTGTTGGACTTTAGATTTACTGTCTGTTACCTGGCCATAAACTTTGATCTGCATCTCATTCAGGGTCAAAGAAGCTTCTGATCTCGTCAGGATCACAAATATTCATCATCGGATAATAAAAAAATATAAATTGTATTTTAGCTTCATATGATGATTCTCAAGCTACCACCTAATAACCTGTCTCATAAGGCCATTCAAAGTATTCCTAGTCACAAATTAGATTAGCGTTCTCAAAACTTCTTTCACCCATTTATATTTTACTTGAACCTGCTTAGCCATAAAATATACTTCAATGAAACTAAAGTAGAAGTTTTTTTTTTATTATTAATCAGTATTGTCCATCATTGGATATATAACCCAAAAAGGTGCTGCAATTAAAAAAAAAAAGCCATAAAGAATAAAACTGCTAAGGTGGCAAAGTACAATTAGTTGTTAAAAGCCATCTAAAGTCATTGGCAGATGTGTATAACAATACCTGGGACCATGGAGCACTGATGTAATGTAGTCGAAAAGAAAAGTTATCTTGTGAAATGCATAAAGCTACGGAAGAGGATTAGGGCCACTGAAAAAAAAAA
>NW_015150898.1:28346-37405 GCF_000732505.1 Cyprinodon variegatus | reverse complement strand
AAAAAAAACACACTCATGTCAGGTGATAGACTGATCTTTTTCTGGTATTGGCATCGGCCAATACACCACGTGTTCCCCGATTCATTAGTTGTTTTGTTGTAGCAGTGTAATTAAACCAGGTAAGAGGTAAACTGAGATATAATGCTAGACAACGACTTTAAGGGCAGCCTTTTAAGGTGGAAGGTGGGCTTTTATTGTAATGTTTACTCTGATACATTTCTAGTTATGAGTATTTCTAATGTCTGAAAGAAAACTTAGCTATAATGATTTTTTTATTTTTTTTAAAGGAATTGTCAAAATTTTTATGTTTACTATTTTCATTCTTTTTCTTTCATTATTTCCCAATGGGGCACTGACATATCCAAAGAAATTAATAAAATACGGTTACTATGGTAAGTTTAGCGATACAAATAACACATCTTTATGAAACTGGTGCCTTAAAAAATACCCTTTTTAATTTGTAGAGTAGGACTAGAGGTTGTTGGGTTATGATTGCTGTGGCATGCAGTTGGTTGAGAACAACGGTAAAGAAGTAATGAAGGCTTTTTTTTTTTATTGTAAATTTGTTATTGCATTAGGACCGCCAAATATCAGTATTTTAAGTCCATATCGCCCAACCCTAGTGGGAGGAGGGCTATAATAAATACGCAGTAAGTTACACCGAGTTGTTGGGATCCTGAGGCTTGCCCACCAGAGGGCGCCGAGGATCCTCTTCTGTTATATGTTTTCTGTTAGGGACTGGGGTTTACTGTTGGGATCTGGAGATCTTCCATCTGTCTCCAGCAGAGAGCGCTGTGGGTCTCCTGGGCTGGAGCCTCTAGCACACCTGAGGCTCATCAGCCCATCAGGAGACCTTCCTACATAAGTATCAGTCAGACCTTCCTTCGACGCCGCAGTGTTGACCAAGTTTGGTTAGGAAACCTAAGCCTCTGTTAATATAGTGAATCACAGTAGACTCTAGAGAGGAACTGAATTCTAACCTGCCTCTGTCTTCTTTACTCACAGAAAGCCTGACTGAAGTCTGAAGCTCTGGATGAGCTTTACCTGGAAACCTGCCTGCCTGCCCAAGGAAGCTAAACCTGAAGATCTCAGTCTTGATTCCTCCTTCAGCTCTCAGGGAAGAGCTAGGAAAACTAAACCCAAGTCTGAGACTCTCTAGCCAGAGGCTAGACGCTGCTGCTGCTGAGTTCTCTGCTACTTCCACATTCTCTGGACCCAACCAGTTCCCCATCTCAAGGATCTGTCAGAACCACTTCAAGGTACATTCAGAAATTACTCACTCGTCAAACCATCTAACTGCCTGGTTAATAAAACTCTCCATTTCTCCAGATATCAGTGATCCCAGTCCCGGACCTGTACCAGAACCAGTCCGTTTTTCTCTTTGTATTTTCCCCAATAAATAATATTGTTAAACTTTTACTCCGTCTCCAGAGGTGTGCTGCATGTGGGTTTAGTCCTATAAGCCAATCATGACACAAGTCACTTTATTCTATTTTTTGGTTACTGCTGTTTGTGCATGTAACATATCTTCCTTAAATCAGACTGTCTAAAGAGAAGTTCCTCTTTAAACCAAGGTTAAATAATAAAAAGCAAGCATTTTTTAGAATACAGCTAAATTTGGGTTTAAACAATTGTTCTTCACAAATAATAGCTAATCTTCTCAAAAAGCAAGCCACCACAAATCATCACAACATCTACATTTAAAAACGTTCACCCCAAAGTAACTTCTGAACAGCAGTTCAGGAAAGGACTCTGGCTTTGTTTTGTTTTATTCCAAAACAACAATTATATCGATTATTCACAAAAAAAGAGATACATAACAAAAAAAAACAAAAAAAGAGAGAATATTCAAGATACCGATCAAAAGTCATCAAATCCACCAAAGACTTTATTCTGAGCTTTATTGAGGAGGTCTGAGAGCAGGTTTCCTGTTAAGCAAACAAACATGATCCTGGGCTTTGCTTTGTTTGATTTCCTGATTAAAAGCCAGCAGAGAACCATGTGGTCGGAGCGAGTATAAACAACTCGGCCGTTAATGGTCTGATCAAACTACACAAACATATCGTCAGGAAGACCAGAGTTGGATAAAAAATATGATCAAATCATCACACTGATGGATTCATTATCAATAGTAACCATTGAAGGGGAATACCTTAAAGTTAAAGTGCTTGTTAGTTTTTAATGGTTTTCTTCATTGTTGACAAAGGGGTTACCATACATGTAGGCCTACTTCTCAGAAGACCTGCCTCAAGATACAATGTTTAACCTCCTTAAAGGCACAGGACGATACTTTGAATTAAAACAATAATGATTAATTTTTATTTTTTGTAGATATTATTAAAGAAAAGGTCTCAGTAGGTCTGAGACCATTTCTGTAGGCCTGGTGTTTTACAGCCCAGGAGTAAACATTATTTTTCAGCACACTTAACATGACCATCTGTTCCAGAACGACTCTTTAACAGGCTACTCTGCCCGCTAATATGCTATGAAGTGTTGTAAACAGTGAAGTCTGCAGGACGGCCTCTGATAACGCCGGCTCCAAATGATTAAGTGCTTTTTAAATAGAGTTTGCTGTGAAGAGCTGCAAACAGATGCATTAGTACGACCAGTACGCCATAAAGTCACAGACATGTTTCAGCACAAGAAAGAGTAGAGAAAGATTTGCTCTCTGCCGATTAAAACGTCTACTACTGAGCTGTATTGGCGTCGCAGCTTTTCCACATCTTGTCGCGATACGACCATGAATTTTGATTTGTTGTTTTTATGAAAAGAAAATTTGAAAACTGTGGCATTACATTTATGTTCAGACTCTTTAGTGAAATTAGAGCTGAAAAGGTTTTGGGTTTTTGTCTCCATTTTGCCCAACATTCTTTCAAAAATGGCTTTGGGAAGGAGAGCTGCAATGAGCATAGATTTGTACGTTATATAATGTAGATCTGACCTGGATCTGGACTTTGACTAGGACATTCCAACACAGGAACTCTGTAGGCATATTCAAAGCAAACACCCTACGGAGTCACCCCTGGACATTGAACGTATTAAAGAGGATTTTTCTCAGAAATTAAGTGTCCAAGTTCATCTAAAATGATGGCTGGCATTCTTGCAATTAAAACAAATATATAAATAAAAATCCATAAACTCTGGCCGTGGTGGGCCCTACAAAACATTAGCCAATCTTCTTCACCTACTGTCAAAAATATGTTGGCTACTCGCTTGTCAATCAAACATTTTGCTTACATGCCCCCAGTACGTCGTTTACGAAGGCTCCGCCATTACGCCAAAGCACCTAGAAGTACTCCCACGCTTGTTCACTACTGCTGCTGCTTTTTTTTTTAGGCAATTTGTTCCTTTTTTTGTGTAAACTGGAGCATCAATAGCGAAAAAGAATCCCGACAAACCTAACCGGAAAGGAAAGCCTTTTTTGATGTAGATGAAAAGAGGAGAGATAGTGGGAGAGAACAGAGCTGGCTAAGTGTGTGTTTGGGAGATTCTTTTCAGAGATGGCGTGCCCTGAAGGAGCAAAAGGGTCTAAAAATGGATGCTTTGGTTGCAAAACTTCTGTTGGACAGGTAAATTACATTTAATTCTGTAGTAATTACTGTATTTTTTTTTTTTTTTTTATGAAACATGCAGCAGCGAGAACAAATTACAAACACATCTTGCTGTGAAAACGTCAGCAGAGACCTTTTCTTCTTATGGAGATTTCCTGCAAACTAGTTGCATCCTGGCACTTTGCTGCCTCTCTAGGTGAAATATAAAATTACCGTCTGAGGGGGGGTTTGACGAAGTTCAGTCTACGCCACTGGGTGTTGAGTTTTCTAGAAGACATTTCATCCAAGAGGCTTCTTCAGTTCTTACTAGTGGCGGGGAGGAGGAGGGGGCACTGACGCATGATTCAGAAATACACAAACATCTGCTGGACATACCTTCCACCTCAGAATCCTCTTTCCAGCCTTTAACCAACTGGTGCCCCCACAGCATGATGCTATATTGTTCTGCACTTGGGGCTAAAAAGTTCAGTTTTAGTGTTTTCTCATGAGAGAACATTTTTACAGATTTTTTCCACATGAGCTTTGGATTGCTTCAGCTCCATCAGATACAGCAGAGGTCGGCGGCCTTGTCTCTCATGGCTCTCAGCTGCTCTTTTTTTTTTTTTTTTAGAATTTCCACACAAAAAAAAAATAAATGGTTTAAACAGAGTAAATTTGGGGAATATTGTTCCCAAACCTTCCCTGCCTTGTGATAAGCCAACTGTCTTTAATGACGTCTGAGACTCGACAGGCTGAAGGACGCATGATATAGACATCTAATTCGCTGCCTTGGACCCCGAGCAACCAGCTTTAGGAAAAAGAATCAGTTCAAGGGAGGAGATGTTTGCTGGAAATGCTAAAGGTAAAGAAAGACTCAGTGTTCTGTTGCTGTGGATTCAAAAGGTAGAGTTTCTAATTTTTTGGTTTCTGCCTCTTTTTATAATTATTTTTAGGCAGAACTGGCATTTATTTTTGTACTTTTTAAAAGTCGGAACGAAAGAAATGGGATTAGAGAGAGAGGGGAAAGACATGCTGGAAGTCTAAAGCTTCTGGTCATGGGTTGAACTCTTAACCCCTGCATCACCACCGTGCCCAGAATGATCATATTTAATCATTTCTTATATTATTTTTATGTTGTAATATCTATAGAATTAATATTTTTTTGTTAGTTGTGTCCTTTGATTTCTGAAGCAGACCTCAACCCTATACATGCAGCGATGCATCGCCATTGGCCGGTGGAGGTTTTGGGTCAATATCACCTTTTTTTCTTCACCAATTGGTATCGGCGGATATTGTATATTTTGGTAGATTCACTCGTGCATTCAGCAGCCATGCTTTGAAATTATGAGAGGTGCATGCGTTCTATTGATTGTTTTCTTTGATTTATTAATAAAGGTTTGATTTTGATTTTTTTTTTTTTATTGAGGCCTGTATAACATTATTTATCCTTGTGTTCTTTTTATGATGTAAATGGAGGAAGAGGAAGCAATATTAGCCTGAAGAATTAACCAAAAAAACAACAACACAGCAGCACATGTCAGGGATCTGTGAGACTGATCTTAAAATTATGTGTATCAGCCTTAAAAAATATATATCTCTGCACCTCAACCACGACTATTTGAATAAAAATCCTAACTTTTGGAAACACAATGCTAATGGTGTCTAACTTCTCTGTAACACAGGCCAGAAATGTCAAGTCAAAAGTTTATATGCCATAAAAATAATAATAAAATAAACACAAAATTAAACAGATTCTTTGCAACCATAATGTAAGCATGGAGTGGTTTTATTAAACAACTAAAATAGTCTGATATTTTTGCAGAAGAGGGATTTATGAACCACTGCATTTCCAACATTTAACAATAGTATTGCTTTTTTTTTTACCACATTATATAATTTAAAAGTCTTGCTCTAAACAAAATGAATGCCCACAATAAATACATGTACAAACTGTTGAGAATTATTTAGCAATGTTTATAAGACTCCAATATTTTAGAAATATTAGCTTAAAAAACAAATGTCTTTTTCAGCTAACTGCATGGCTGTGACCGCTTACAGCCATCATAGCCCCACAATCATAATAACAATAATACTCTTAAAGAATATTCTCATTTCAATTTGGCTTCTTCAGGACATAATTTTGAAAATGAGCATGATTTATATCACTAAACATTTCGTAGTAACCACATTTAATCATTTTCTTTAAAAATGTTCAATGGGGAAAAAAATGAAACAAGCAAAACAAGTAAAAAAAAAAATAATAATTTGGACAATTCACCCAGTTTCTGGATTTATTATTCATCATTGATTCTAATTTATCATTTAGATGATAAATCTAAATTATTATCAGCAACTAATCCTCGTAACGATAAATAATATGAAGAATATTCAACCCTATTCTACACTGAAGGGGCTATTGCTCAAAGGCCTTAATATACCTCACTGTCCATGAACACCAATGCATGTAAATTCTATAAAACTATCTGTGATTAACCCAGATATAGACCTTTTTCAGCCACAGCTTCTCAAGAGAAGAAACCACCAAATACTAAAAAAGAAACAGTAAAGCAACCCCCCCCCCCAAGAGAATATCAGAGTAGTTTGTTTATCCTTGATGTCCATCAGCAGATTCCAAAACAGCTTCTTTCCTATTGCCATTAGACTGCTGAATGTTGAATATAACATTAAAAAAGATGAATGTTGGAGAAACTGTAAATCATATCTCTTAGTCTCATGTTTACATTTGATCACAATGTTCCCCATTTTGTCTCAAGAACTTTCCACTTTAATAAATGGAAATGTCTTGAGAGCTGTACAGAACGAAATTTCGTATTGTATGCACCCTGTTTGAACAAAATGACAAAGTCGAAGTTAACCATATAGGGAGAACACCAGATTAATAGCCTAGTAAGCTAGCCCCACCCGCCAGCGGCTAAAATCATTTTTGCCTGGGAGTGGTCTAGCCTCGATAAATGCCCCAGGCCCTAGAACTGGCGGGCCAATCACAACGCAGAGATGTGTTTTGAATTTCTGGATTCAAAGCGGGCGGGGTTTTGAGGGCGGGACGACAAAGCTGCACAACAAGGAAGATGGCAACAACTATTGAACATTTCTGGTTTGACTCAGCTTTGTAATCCGTTTTGTAAGGATTAGACTTGGGGTTTTCGTTGAAACGAGAGCAGGAAGGGGCTCTACGCTCATTTATTTTTAATAACGACATATTCGCCGTTTTACCGACAGGCTGTTTATTTACACTTGCCCATCAGCTTCCTGTCGCACTTCCTACTTCACAGTCAGTTGTTCTCATTGGTCAGAGCGTTGGCCAATAGGCACAAACATGGTTTGAAAGACAACGGGTTTTTCTCATCAACAATCTTCCGATGTCTCATTCATCTGGGCCGGACTGAATCACACATTTAATCTCACATTTAGTCTGGTTTATCAGGCTAGCAGATTAATCCATACTGGATTTATAAAAAAAAATCAAACACTGCAGTCTGAGCTGTCCTTTTATTCATCCTTCCAGAGTCTGGAGAGCAGGGTTAACCAGAAATACAGGTCCTTCTCAAAATATTACCATATTGTGATAAAGTTCATTATTTTCCATAATGTAATGATAAAACTTGAACATTCACATATTTTCGATTGATTGCACCATAACTGAAATATTTCAGGTCTTTCATTGTCTTAATACAGATTATTTTGGCATACAGCTCAAAATTCCTATCTCACAAAATTAGCATATTTCATCAAACCAATAAACTAAAAGTGTTCTTTACCTATACCTAAAACTTCAACCTTCAAGTAATTATTAGTGTGCATTAGTGTGCAATGAATCTAAAATATATGAATGTTCAAATTTTATCATTACATTACGGAAAATAATGAACTTTATCACAATAAGGTAATATTTTGAGAAGGACCTGTATTGTTAGTTTTAGCAAAAAGCATCAACTGCATATTTTCCTCAGTAGGATGCATCTATATTGTTTACAGGGATGGACGCCATCCATGCTTTAAGGTTGAGTGCACTTGGAGGTATGAAACAGACCACCTTGGTGGTTCATTCTTTAAATATAAATGGTGTTTTTGGGTTCTTGACCAGTCCAGCTGAGAAGCCCCCCTATTCTGCAGCTGATTTATGAGAATCAAGGCTTTAAAATCCTCCTGTGATCTTGAACAGCCTTTATAGTTGTCAACTGGTAACAAAGAAAGCAGCAATTAATGCTGCTGCAACATTCATGCTCTCTGTCAAGTATTGAGCCAGTGATGTCAGGTCCAAGCAGCATTCAGGGGGGGAGAGAAAAAAAAAAGGAAAAGGCCTGATGCCATATGCAATAAGAAGAGGGCCCTGATCCATTTCACTGTTTGCTTTGGTCATGAAATCATTAGAAATCAAGTCAAGCACTGAAGGCCTTTACCTATAAAGCAGATCTACTGTGCAGTATAAACCATCCTGTGTTAGAAACAGAGGGATCCTTGCTTACAGGTGAGAAAGCATCGCTGCGTTCCTGTTTCCTAATCAGCAGCATTGCAGCCAAATAGATGTCTGCGGCAAAATGCAGCCCTCAGTCCCTCTGCTTTCCTTTCCTGATGAGGGAGGCAGGAGAATATCTGCACAGCCTGAGAACATTTACATGCACTAATGCAGTAAATAAGCCAGAGGTATTTGAGGGAAATAAATGAGCTCCACAGCCTCCAATGCAAGGCGATGCTGCAACCCCCCCCCCCCCAAATGATTTCATCTGAAGATGTTTGCCTGGAGACAGCAGCACTGCGCAGTGATGGGAGAAAAACACAACACAGACAGACAGACAGCCTTTTTGGGGAAGGTTGTGGTTCTTCTTGTAGATGTTCGGGATACAGATTCTGATTTCTTTTTTTTTGGGGGGGGGGGTGGGGGGGGTGTCTTTTTTCGCTTACCTTCTCTCGCCTTCAGGAGAACCGTGTTGGCCACGATGTTTTCAATCTCCATTGTCAGAACGTCAGGCTCGAGCAATCTCCATACATTTCACTCAGCGGGAGAAAAAAAAAGAAAGAAAAAAAAGGACGTTTTTTTTTTTTTTTTACGGATCAAAGGTGCCGACGTTCGCGAGACTGCTGCACGCGCGCGGGGCGAACGCGGCACTGCCGCATATTAGGACTCAATTAGCGCTCGTGGGGTCCTTTTTAATCCCATATGTTTGGTGAAAGCCGAGCCTATGGAGCATTAATGGTTACAGAGGAGCTTGTTAGCATTCAGCGCCTGGCTTCCCTGCCCGTCTTCCTTCCTGCTCCAGTTCCCTCCTCCTCTTCTTCCTCCTCCTCCTCCTCCTCCTCCTCCTCACCCCTCCTCTGCACAGCAAACCAGGGGAGAGTAGGAGGGATCAATTTACAACCACCGCAGCCACCACACATTCACTCTCAAGTGCGTTCATAGATGGATGCATTCTATAAAACTATAGTTTCTGTTATTAATAATGGACAAAAAGGAGGATAGATGTGTTTATTTCAGAGCATAGAGCCACATTCCATAGATGCATCCATGGG
>NW_015150898.1:21552-27441 GCF_000732505.1 Cyprinodon variegatus | reverse complement strand
TAAAATAACAGGGATGCTATAAAACATATTGTTCTTGCCATCTCTTAACGGAATTATATGTAAAGTTTAACTATTTAAACCACTTGTGAGTGTGGTTTTTCTTATTTACCAGTGTGGTTATTTTTACAATATACAAATGACATCAATCTACAACAGTGTGAAACAGTCATCCAGTGTATGAACAGCCTTATCTTAGCTGCTGCGATGCTTTGGTTTGTGCACATTCTACAGAAAGCAGATTAAAAAAGTTTTGTTTTTTCCAGTTCACATCTTTTCATCCTCTGGGGCATTCACGTCTGACTCCTATTCAGCTATGGAGGACCTACTCTGCCATATCTAAAAATAAATACAGAAATAAATAAATTCTCAATAAATAAATAAGCATTCAATTAATTGCCCCCAAAAATACAATAAACAAATATACATTAATGTCTCATTGTATAATTTAATTTCTACCTACATTTGTAGGTAGAAATTAAATTATACAATGTGACATTAATGTATATATCTCTTTTAATTAGCTTCTTTATTTATTCGCCTTTGTAGTAATTACCTTATTTATTTATTGTCTGCTATAATCTTCAACTTTTTTTATTTATTGCTTATTTTTAAATTATTTATTTCTGTGTATAATATAATATTTTTGTCTGTTTTATTCTTCCTTTGTATTTTTTGACCCTCTTTATGTCTTCAACGCTATCTTAGAGAGTCGTGTCTTAGAGAGTCAACTTCTGCTCATTGGTTGGTGGCCCGTCTTCTTAGTTCACAGAGCTCATACATATACATTTATGTCTCACTGTATAATTTAATTTCTATCTACATTTATTTGTTTATTGTATTTTTGGGGGCAATTAATTGTATCCTTATGTATTTATTGAGCATTTATTTATTTATGTATTCATTTTTAAAATATGACAGAGATGGTCCTCCATACTTCCCCTGTTCCAGTGATGTCTGCAGAAACAGATGCTGGCCACATCTTAACATAGAGCGACTGGGAAAAATTGATATTTTGCACAAAAGTTGGTTTCAAAATGTGCTGACTTTTACATGTAACATTAGTTTTAAACATGCTTTAATTGTGAGTGCATGAGTCAAGTCACTTAAGTAATCAAATATTTTCTGCTGGTTGCAAATATTGCACCAAAAAAAAAAAAAGTGTAAAGCTCATCTTCTGTAAAACGTCGCCGCCTTGTGGCGGTCATGCAAAAATACAGCAGATTTGCACCTGTTAAAGACAGTTGTGCTTGAAAGTTTATATACCCTTCCTTTAGAGACAGGGGGAAAAAACTGCCAGTAAACTAACCCAAAAGAAAAGGTAATAAAAAAACAAAAGTAATCTATATCATCAAATTTATATCAATATACTCCCTCATAGACGTTTGGTTAAAGAAATCAACAATGTATTCTCAGATTGAAGCCAAGGAAGAAATAACATAAGTGGGCCATTTGAATTGAAAAGGCTTCCTGGATGGAAAGTGAAACATCTTCAAACTTGGAAACAAAGTCCAGTGGATTGTTTTTAAACTTTTTGGAATCTCCTATTAATATAATTTTTTTCTGTTGCATACAGACTGTATATAGCATCTCTGACAAAGCTTTGGAGACCGTTTCAGTCATAGAAATACAACATATAGAAGCCAAACAATTAGTTGTGACCTGCTTAGGTTTTCTTGGAAATATTATTTTGCAATCTGAAGAGCCGATCAGTGTTTCATGTCTAGCATCCTAAAACTGGTCCGGCTGGTTTCACTTGCTGACTCCCCAAAACGAGACAAGAAAATACTTGTATCTAAACAGAACTTATAGTTTTATTTTTATCTTGCTTGCCATAAAAAAAATCGCACATTTTTCACTTTACAATTAGTTTTTCCAGCTTTTTGCTGTCATTACACTGTGACAGAGCAATGAAATGAACTGTCTGCATTTAACCCATCCACTTGGGGAGCAGTGGGCTGCCATCGTGCAGCATCAACATCGGCTTATTAGGACTATATCATATTTTTACTTATTACTTATAAAAATGTATCCAGCCCTTTAGGAATTTACAGTGAGCTGTTCAATCCATCATTTAAAAATAAAAGGAGTCTAGGACAAACATGACAAAACAAGAGGTCTAGCAAAAAGGCATGGGGGGTGCTGTAGATAGGGGCCAACATAGGCCAGTGCTCCATGTGTTAGTCATTTTATGGCCTCTGTATCAAAGACATATTTTAAATTAAATTGATTGTAAAGAAATTGTATGTACTGGAACAGAAACTGGAACTGTTTATATTTATAGTTTGAAATGTTGCTGCACTTTAAGCTTCAATCATATTGGTTTAGGATCACAGTTTTCATTTGATATATCTGAGGTCTCCTGATATGTAAATGGCTCTTTTGTGTATTTAATGAATCAAACTAGGAATTTTTGTCCTGTTTTTAGTTTCATTCTTTTTTTTTTCTGTGCATCCATGAAAAAAACACTGACCTATAAATGGTGCTTATATATAGTACTGACTCAGGGAGACTTAAAAATACCACAACCATGGGACATTCTAGGGGGGCCATCAGGGGCCAGTGCCACTGTAGAACTGGTCCTGGCCTCTGTTATGAACCTTCTACTGAAAATATGATTGCAAAAATGTAAATATTTAAAATAAGTAAATTTTTCTTGAAATAGATGTATATTATAACTTCAATCAAGCAGGTATGCAGAAATGTGCACAGATAGACACTAGGTGGTGCTAGAACAGCTGCCCCTTTCCCCTCTTTAAGTCTTTAAGCCCAAAATACTGTTTATGAAACTAAAAGCCAATCAAAAATTTAGATTTTTATAATTTTGCTCCATAAAATATGTGGCATTGTTATTTATTTAATTGACACCAATGTGGCATTTCTACCCAAGGACTGCAGAAGATCCTTTAAACGTCAGCTTTAGGCTTTGTTTGGATGTTGGCGGCTCCATGTGACCCATAAGGTGCCCTTTTTCCAAGCTGAGCACCTGCCCCTACTTACCTGTGCACAACACTGCAGGTAGGTATCAGACAATCTATAGATGGAATAAGATGATTTATGTTATTAACAACTAAAAACAACTATTGTCTTATTTCAAGTGTATTGTACAAAAATTATTTTGTTTTTAAGGGCCAAAATCCTCCTTCAAATCAAGAGCAAATACCCTATCCATTTTCTGTCATGCTTATCCCAGCTGGTGTCCATCTCCAGCTGTCTACGGGTGAGAGGCGGGGTTCACCCTGGACAGGTCGCCAGTCCATCGCAGGGCAACACAGTGACAAACAGGACAAACAACCATTCCTGCACAAACACACACCTAAGGAGCATTTAGAGAAGCATCATGAATTAGCATTTAAGAATTATGTTTTTGGACTGTGGCAAGACTGTGATGATAAATCAGTCTCTTATGATTATATGTGTGCTGACAAACCAATACTAATATTTCACCCTTACAATTTACTTGAGCAATTATTAAAAAATTACACACAACTTAAAATACAGGTTTGTGCCTAAAGCAGTGATTCCCAACCAGAGGTACGAGCACTCCTACGAGCACTCCCTGGTCCGCGAGTGCATTGCAAGAGGTACATTAAAATATTTAATTTTCTTAGGTAGAGAAATAAAATAGGGTTGGGATCTGTTTTGCTTTCTGTGGACCAATTTGGAAAAACTAAACAAGCTTTTATCAACCATAAACTAAGTTCTTTTTTGATATTTTTTGGTTCACCTTCAGGTTTTACACTCTGTAGAGTGTAGAGATCAGTCTGGTATAAGCTGTTTTTCACACTGAGCTATCAGAGCTCATCAAAGCAGCTCAGGTGTCTTGATGAAAACAAAATAAACTAATTAATTCATGGACTATAATTTTTGTTTTGTATTTTGTTCCCCATTCATGCAGAAATGTGATTATAAGGGAGTTATTCAGAGGAGCTCCAGTTAAAAAAAAAAACAGGTTTATAATAGGATTTTATTTTGATTCCTTACTAACTTCCAGGCAACACATTAATGTTGTTCTTTTATTTGAGATGGAAAGCATAAAATGCCTAAGAATTAAAAGATTATGTAAAAATTTATTCATTTTACAATTAATTATTTTACATTCCACTTTTGGGCAATTCACAATACTTTTAGATGACAGCTCATTGTAAGACAAAATTCACAGGTAAAAAAACAAAAACAAAACAAAAAAAAAAGTATGGGAAACACTGGACAAAAACATTCTCTCTTGCCCCACCCCATTCCCTCTGGTAAGTTTTGTCCAAAACCACAACTGACAACATCCTTCAGATTTTTCTAATTCTACAAACAATGTGTATCTTTCCCAAATATGCTATTTTCATTTCCATAAAATCCCACTCAAGCAGATTGATCTCAGGGGCAGAGTTAGATGGGGTCCATGGCCACCCTCAGCTAATCATTGGCCACCCCTGTGGCAACCGTACCATTTATTTCCCTCTAATACAGATAGAAGCAACAGTATAGTCTCAAGTGGAATATTCAAAACATTTTCATTTTTCCTATATTAATTACTTGACAACAAAAACACTGTGGATAATTATGCACATCAATATTACCAACATTAAGATGCTAAATACAGAATTCAAGCAGAAATAGATTTTGTGTTCTGTGGGGTAAAGAGAAAATGATGTGTCTCTGCAAATCATCTAGGAGTCTTAAGTGAAATCATAGATAAATAAGTACTTTAATAAAAACGTATTAAATAATTAATTTATCAAGATATGAGTACTTGTAAATATCAATTTTATGCAGAATGATATTGATAAAAGTAGGCAAGTAATGACAAAAGAAGAGATGTTCGCCCAAGACTTAAACCTGAAAGAATTTTATCCACTATACCTTTTACCTAGATGGATGTTTGAATATATTTGTTTATTTGTTTGCAAAGGCTGTGGGAAAATATTGTTTGTAGTTATCTAGAAAATATGGATGTTTTGCTCATTAATTTTCCTGTTGGAACCGTGTAGATTGACCCTGAGGTTCTGGTGCCTATCTGCTTTCGGCCCCCCCCCCTCAGTACTATACATTGGTCATTGACTGGCCCCCCTAATAAAAAAATGTTCTGGCTACGCCTCTGATTGATCTTTGGAGTAACCCTCTCGGGCTCAAATTAAGTTGTAGGTGCAGGAAAAAACTGATATTTGGAGAAATTGATCATATGGGGTAGTAATATAGAATTCAGACTTTTTTTTTGTTTGAGAGACCTTCACATGCAATGAATTCTGGGATGTTACAGATTTGCAACAGTGGCCCGGAGTGGTAAATTAACACTGAAGACTGAATCTGATATGAATGTTAACTTTATTTGAATGTCACAAACCAAAAATGTACAAAACGAAATTCGAAAAAATATTTTCTCTCACAAAATTAGAGGCAACTTTTCTCAAACTTTTTCTTCAACGATATCTCAAAACCTCTTGAGAAGGCCGTTTCTGTTAAACTGTTGCTCAAAATATAGGAAAATAGTAGATAAATCATGTAGCATCCAGTGGTACCTGTTTGGGCACACATTGCAAATCCACAACATTGAAATTGAGATGCCTCTGGTGAAAAACCCAGAGGAGATAAAATCTACTAATTGGCACGTGTCATATCTATACACATTCATGATTAATCTTATGTAGTATTGATTTCAAAATAATGGAAATTGGTACTGATACATATATGAAATTGGTGCTTAGAAAATCTGTTTCAGTGACACCAAGGACTCAGTCATGTTGAAAGTGAGTCAGCAGTGCCATCTGGTGAGCTGGAGAGAAACTGTTTGTTGCAAATGCAAAACAAAGTCCTTCTGTTGTACTTCTGAGTAACAAAAACTCTTAAAATATGGATGTGGAGTAATTAGCTAAGTGGCATTTAGCTGTTGCAAATCTG
>NW_015150898.1:18853-20312 GCF_000732505.1 Cyprinodon variegatus | reverse complement strand
AGGTAACAAACTGCAAAACACTTCAACCAGTAGAAGTCTGAAAAATGTCTGTCAGTGTGAAAAAATCCATAATAACAACATTTAAAGAATGAAGCCCATAATGAAAAAATAGGTAATAAATCTAATAATAATAACGATCAAACAAAATTGAAATAGATAATCGGCCATTAAGTCTATTTTAAGTAGATGGATTGAAACATATAGGTACAGATACATAGATACTAATTAAATTGTTTGCATTAAGATACATTTAAAGAAATGTTGTAGTATAAATTATTACTAATGATGCACTAAGTTTTTCTTATTGATACTGTGTAGGGATAGATGGTTAGTAGATAACGTGATGTTGATGTTTGGTTTTGGATGTGCGCTTCCGCGTGAGCGTGGGTTTTCACGTGACCTCCCACAGAGCGCTGCACAGCAAAAGGAAAGGCAGCAATCCCCACAGCAGCCCAACAAGTCTCTATACCTGCTAACAGTTATCTGAACGGCTAGCAACCGGCTCCATTTACCCAGGATGTTTTCTATCGGGGAGACCATGGAGTTCCTCCTGGGAAACCCCTTTTCAACGCCCGTCGGTCAGAGAATCGGTGAGCCTTTGCTTCAATTATTAACACTTGGAGTTTTTTTTTTTTTTTTTTGGTTTGTTTTTTTTGGGGGGGTCATTTGTGTAATTTAAACATCGACTGACATGTTTCGATATTTCTATGTCTAACATACTCTTCCTCCTGGTGTATTTTCACATAAAAAAACGTTTTTATGTTCTTTTTGTACGCTCAGAATCAGCACAAAAACAGAAAAGTTTAGTGACTCAGACGGAGGTAGGACCGTTTTTTTAATCCGTGCATATGATTGGTCGGTTAGGTTAACTGACAGCTAGCTCAGCCAATTAGTATTCATCTTGGTGTTGCCGCTCACTTCCGCAGTCGGTGAAGCGTTTCTACGAAAACCTATACATTTATAGCTAAATTAACTCTTTTCCTCTCAACGTCCGTTTTCATTTAAAGCAGATTTAAACCAGATATTTCATCTTAAAGGTTTCTAACTGCTCCTACATTTATACAACTGCTAATATCTGGAAAAGAGGTACAGTAGTTTATCAGTGATGACTAGTTGCTACACCACCCATCTGAACCCTTCCTTCCTCCTTTTCTTAATCCTCTCACTTTCCTGCTCATAGATGTGAGCCAGTTTAGAGGCAAACGAGAACCCAAGCAGCTGACAGTCACATGAAGTGGAGGCAGCCAGAGGAGGCCAGTGCAAGGAAGGGAGAGAGGAGGCTGCTTAGGGATTGAGAGGAGGTTAAGGGTTTGGTAAAGTGTGGCTGGTAGAAAGGAATGAGACTTTAGAGATTTATGGGAAGCCTGTGCACTGCATGAAATCAGGCCTTGATTTCTTAACAGCTCCTTTGAAATTGTGAACCTGTTTGCTGAAAACTTTGAGTATCTAGAGGTGATTT
>NW_015150898.1:13075-17924 GCF_000732505.1 Cyprinodon variegatus | reverse complement strand
TTCGTTAAAATGTATGCCATGTTGTGTGCACAGGTGTTTCTGCATGTTGGATGTATTTCCTCCCGCGGATGCAATTGCAACGATTGCAAAGCGCCTTGTTTCCATCTTTCTCTTCCTAAAATGAAGCAAAACTTTCGATCGCTTTGAGTGCTTACGCCTGGTCACGTCGTACTTGCTTAATGAATGCTGTGTGGGTAACTTGCGTAAAAAACATGATGTAGGTCGTGCTGCCCAGCGCTTGGCTTTGGTGCTGCCTGGAACCGTTAAGCGAGCTGCCAAACGGTGCCATGGAATTGAAACACACGGAACCGGTTTTCGACTCCCATCCCTACATATGACACTCTGGAATACTTTGCGGATGACTCATGCGTTTTTAGTAGTAAAATCAATATGTCAGTTCATTGGATTTTAAAGGTGCTATGATTCAGGAAAAATGACATAGTGGCATAGAATATTTCTCCTTGACAAAAAATAGTTTTAGCTCTTTTTCAGCCAGTTGTCTGGCAGTTCACACCAAGAGGTGAACGAAAACGCATTGCTGTGTTACTTTGAGGTCCACACAGCTGCAGAAATATTCTATGGTTCCAGTGTTTTCTCTGGCATCTTATTAAAAAACACTTTAAATGGTAACGGTAAAGGATTTGTTGGATTTGAAACTGCAATGTGCCTAATGCAGACAGCCACTGAAAGCGTACCTCAGAAAACTATGAAGTAAGCGTCTGTGACAAACATATAAGCAGTTATTATCTCACTTCTAATTACATAGGATCTTTAAGTCTCTTTGAATCCAGATTAGCTGGTGTTTGGAGGCTTAAGCTAACAGCTAGTCATTCAGGGGAATAGACAAAACTGGAATCCTAGCATGGCAAAGCAGCTCTGATCACCGAACCTCACTGCATTTTAATTAACTTTTCATTAAAAGGTTATGTGGAGAAAAAAGTTTTCATTTTTACACAGAAAATAACGGGCATGGTGTTGCACCCATGATCTTCCTGCCTCAAGCATGTACTCTGAGCTGAACATTGAAATATTTTTTGGGTTAGAGTAGAAACCTCACAGAAAATAGGATAGGACTTTGACAGACGTTTCTATTGAGATCAGAGGTTTACCCAGATCAGAAACACAAGTTTAATTCTCAGTCCACATTTCGCACACGTAGAAGTGAAATGTTACATAATTTAAACAAAGAATTCTGTGTAATCCAGTGTGATTTAGGTTTCCACCCATGGCCGACTAAACAGGCTCTTCTTCCTTTACTATATATATATATATATATATATATAGGGACTCAAACAATGCTATCATCTACCGGTAAATATTAACTTCCCCAACCTTCAAAATCCTGAACTAATCTATGTTGACCCTGTTTCTCCAGTAGTTACTGATCAATCTAATATTATG
The DNA here is from genome assembly GCF_000732505.1 of Cyprinodon variegatus. Lineage (NCBI taxonomy): Eukaryota > Metazoa > Chordata > Actinopteri > Cyprinodontiformes > Cyprinodontidae > Cyprinodon > Cyprinodon variegatus. The sequence goes on along the minus strand of NW_015150898.1, from coordinate 16,523 downwards.
TTTAAGCTCCCCTATTATTTTCTATTTTTATTTTTTCCAATGTTTCTCATTTGTATCAAATAAACAATATATTTCTTCTCTTTCTTCATTCTGAATCTCCTGTTTGGGAGAGCAACATCATTTCTTATTGGCACACCATGTAACTTTTGGCGACTAGGGACGCTAGAGCTGTTACTTTTACGTCTAGCGCCTCTAGTGGCTACAAGCGCCGCAGCACTTTCACCAAAGTCAACAGTCAGCCTGTTAGCTTTCTTTGCCCGTATTTTGCTTCTACTAAACATAGAAAATAATAGCAAAGATATACGACTGTATACCAGGAGCGAAGCGTTAACTTTCCAGTCTGATAATAAAGGTGAGAAAAGAGAATTGGTTTTACATCCGGCTTCTTTCAACCTGCACCGACGAACACACTCCTTTCCAAGATCGACTCTTGTTTTTCCTTCCGCACAATCCCTTTCATGTTTCTCTTTTAAGCCTCCTCAGAAGGTTTACATTTTTTCCTTGCCTTAGCACGACCATCAGTCGGGCAGGCGGAAAAACAGTAGAGCAAAAGCCTTAGCTCTATGACTGTAAAAGAGCCTGTGGCTATAAAGCGATACGTTCTTCCAGATCACATGACCAGGCCAAAGGCGGCCGCCATCTCCCAAGTTACTTAGGCTTTATTTCAAAGCGCTGCCCTGCTTGTAGCATTAATAGTGTCAAGCTGTGTATATTGGCCTGAGGGATCATTTAAAATAAGTCATATGCGTCAACTCTTTAGGTCACAAAGTCCGCTGTGTGCCTCTAAGGTACTTTCACAAAATAGAGAACTGTCTTTCTATAGAAGTTCACATTTTGGGAAACAATCTTTTAAAAAACTGATTCCACTCCACCTTATTAAGAATTAAGATATGATAGAAACATTCCCTCTAATTTAAACTAAACTGCTGTCTGAATGTGCAGATCTCTGGGCGTGTTATGATCCAACTTCTCAGGTCAGCTGCCCATATATGTTTACTGAGGCTTGGCAATAAAATTAGTAAAGTACCAGACTTGTCCACAGTTCTGAACAAAGTCCAAATACCTATAAATCTAACATTTTTAAACAAGCAAAAACATTGCAGTTGATGTTGTACAGCGTGTGACAAAAAGCCAATTTCCTCGTGACGTTGGACAAGAATGAGCAATAATCTTAGAAACAAAAGGCAATCAGAGCAGTATAATTTAACAGAATATATATTATTCGCTTTCATCATGTTTTTCTGGTTAGAATCCCAACAATAAATCCACCCCAGTGAAAGAGGAAATTTGTTTTAGCTTCTGTATACATTTGAAAAAAGCTTCAGTTTTCCAAATTTCTATTTGAGTTAAAGCATTTTAGTTTTTTTTCTGATGAGGCATTTATAGGAAACCTGGATGAGCGTTTGTAAAACTCAGTGATCTGTTTTATCAGAAGTCAGGAAACTTTTGCAACTCTAAGTACATTTCATTTAGTCTACAGCACACCTGATTTAAATGATTGTATCACCTCCTCAGCGGCCTTCAAAAGATGCTAAAGCCTGTTGATCACCTTTTCATTCGGGTCAGGTGTGTGGAGTCAGGGTAACACCCAAAACACGGAGGACAGTGGGCCCTGAGGAACAGGATTAAGAAACCCTGATTGGACAGATTTGGAAAAAAAAAAAGGTCTCTTTATAGGTTAAATATGCTGCCTTGTGCTGTAAGTTATAGGAAACTTGCCATTAAAAACATCCAATTCAGAGAATCCTTAATTTCTTTTAAAATGTTTATCGCAGGTTAGGTGTGCTTCAGTTTATTTTGAAAGTCTGCACGCTGAAACCTTATTGTTTTTGCTGTGATATCAACAGAACAAATGAATATAAAAGAGATAAATTAAGAATTAATGATGAATTGAAGCAATGACAATTGTTTTCATAGTAGAGGTAAAGATTTCTCAAGGAAGAGAATTGAACCTAGAGAAGAGAAGTTGCTCCTGCTCTGCTCCTGAGCATTTTATTTGAACTTAAATAATTAACTTTAAAGTCCTACCAGCTAATCTTTCTATTTCTTTTTATTCTCTGACTCAACAGATTTCTTTCTGAAAGAAATGTACATCTTTGCTGCATAACAGTTTGGATCCCAGTTTTCCATTCTTCCCGAAATGAACTGTTACTTTGGGCAAAATCAACAAATAATGAAATTAACAAACCTTTAACAGCAGTTGGTGTTGCTTTTTGATCTTATGATGTTATGCTGATTTTGTGTGAAACTGCAGGTGACCTGAATGAAGCTGGTATCTGGGTTAATGATGGTATGGTCTCTGTTGGTCTGTGGGATGCTGTGTTTATCTAAATGACACAGTAGTTTTTTGAAAGTTTTTTTTTTTTTTTATGCATGCACCTTTTTAGAAAAAAGTAAAAAATAAAAATTGAGTCAATTAGACTATTCATACTTTGGATAAAATAGAGAGAAAAAAATCACAGCCGACAAACTGGACAAAAGCCCTTTGAAAATGTTTTCCCATTGTATTAAGACACTGTTTTTTTAAGAATCAAAGGGAACTGTGTGTATAACACGTTTCTTTTGTGTAGAACATCAGGCTTCTGGTTGATTTGGTGTTTTTAGATCTTCACAACATCTTATCCTTTCATATTTTATACCCCAACGATTCACATGAGCTAATTAGTTATTTAGCCTGAAGAGGAAGACAACAAGTGGTTTGTTTTTTTTAACTTTTTTGTTATGTTATTTAACTCAGATGCACAGAACCTATCCCTGCAGCTGCTAGAACATAATAAAAGGATCATTACTTTAAATAGGAACATTGGTTTGTTGTTTGGATTTTGATGCATCAGCTTAGGCAGTGGCGGATTTTAGAAATGTAGGGCCCGGGGCAAAGGAAGGCATGTGACTCTCCCCCATGAGAAGACAACACACAAAACAACAGGTCAATTATACAGTGGCAGACATTTTAACAGAATACATATACATTGTTTGGTTTACTTTGGTTTTATCTGTCTTTGCATTTCTCTCCCCTTTGTCCTTGTATTATTTGTTCTTTGGTTCTTTTTCCTCATTTAACTTTTCTTTTTTCCCGTTTTTTTCTTCTTCCTGTCCATTTTTTTGTTGTCTTCCTCTTCAGGTGTTTTTATTCCTTTTGTCATAGTCTTTCTTTTTTTTTCGCTTAAAAAAAGACTCTCCAGTTAATTTAGTTTTTTCTCCCTCTTATCCCTAAAATCTTATTTGCGAGTCTTGGCCTCAGGAAATCATACAATTAGATTTATATTCACTGACCTAAAAATCCAACAAGAAAGAAACCCCAAAGCCTGAAGTTGGCTGGAAATTCAACACACACAAAAAAAGAAAATAAACAAAAGAAATCCTAAATGATGATTTTCATGTCCTCTGTAGCAGAAAATAAACATGAATGAAAGCTGAATTCAAAATAACTCCTAAGCTTTCCTGTCTT